>NC_088311.1:19710694-20014027 GCF_910592395.1 Lineus longissimus
TATGCTTTTCTGATCGGGGATTATTAATTTTTTAACCGATTTCTGTTGATGGAGACGTGTGTCTCTTTCTAAAAATACCATGGTTTTACAAATTGCCATTTCAAGGAAAAATTCAGCCATGGCGATTTAGCGGATCCTGCGGATTCTGCGGAACCTGCAAAATCTGGGCAGAATCAGCATAAAAACAGCACGAGAATATCGATATTATGATAAATTATCCTTATAATAAATATTTGTAATATTCCATAACTGTTGAATTGTCTAAACCGCTAAGATTATCAAGCATTTCGGAAAAACCCCAACATGCATGAAAAAAATGTCTGCATTCTATTATCGGACGATTTCCACATTGGCCGTGATCTATAACCCAGGCCGAGTTGATAGGCCGAGTTGGCCCGTAATCGTGTAAGTCGTTACTAACGCACCCGAAAAACACATGTCATTTTTGATCATTCGTTAATTTGTTAATATCGTGCAGAATACAATAGGGACGGACACTTTTTCCAGGGGGACATTTCAAACTTCTACACTGGCCTGGTTGACACGTCTCTCTTTATTTTACAACATCGCAAAATTGTGCACGAGCAACATACGATTGCCTTGATGATCCATCATAAATTAAGATATTCAAGTCACATGATGACTGAGTGATGATGTCCAGGACTCCCAGATGACAAATCAGTTTAAACAGAGAATTTCCCACTCTCATGATAATAAATAAAAGATTTTTCTAAAACGTCCACCCGAGTCAATCATCCCACTCTTGATGACCAAACAGCCAGCAAGATCATGTGGTGACAGGTGACAAGCCTGAGATCCTGGCAACGATCCTTAAAACCACCCCAAGTCCCAGGAGGCGAAACAACTAATTTTTGGGTAGAGTGACTCTCAGACACTCTCGCGGCCACCTTCAGCGCCACCACGTGGGGCCTAATGGTATTAGGCTAAGTTTGGGGGCGAAAAGGCTGGGGGCGAAAACGTCAGGGAGCGAAACGACCGGATACCCATAACATAGAAAGTCCGCTGCAGACCAGATTCCGCAGAATCCGCAGGATCCGCTAAATCGCCATGGCCGAAAAATTCATAATAGCCTCTTTCTGAGTAAAGAGTTTTGTAGCTAAACCAAGACCCTCCTGGGTAAAGGTAAATTTAGCATTTTGCATGGCACTCCCATCAGAGACATAGAAAGACTGAAATATGGGAGGTATTAAAACATCCTAACAAACTAATCAAAATAGGGAATCAGAAATGTACATCAGGCTACCAAATGTGACTCGTCACACCAAAACCAGGCGCATGTCGCACAGAAGATGAGCCTAAATGACACCAGAAGATAATGGGAGAAATTGATGTGCTCATATTTCACAAAAGGCAGACAAAAGAGAAATGAACAAACAGTCCGTCTCAACCTGCCAAGCTCAGAGCGACATGCGCCTGGTTTTGCTGTGACGGATCACAAATGTAGACTGATGATTATTTGTCTGCAAGAGAGTGTCAACATTGCATAGATCTCCTGTACAATTGTGCACAAAAAACATAATGCAACCACAGTGGTAGTATTGCAACTGGGATACGCCAGAAAAACGAGCCGCAAAAAGTCCAGTAATAGTAACGTGGAGGAGCTATCTCACCACATTCAGATTGCAATGGAGGCCAACTCAAGCAGTGAAAGTAGGACCGCCACACAACACTACTATCATCGTGCCAGAGTATGCTTCAACAAAAACAGTGAATTTCGGTCTGGTCTAAATTCTTAAATTTGCCACTAGAGGGCCAAAACTAAAAACCTAAGAAAACTTGATATCTCGCTTATAACCGATTGTTTTTTGATAAAATGTTATGGTAGGTAGAATATAAACATCAAATATCATACGGTTATTCATTTGACATGCCTTCAAGCTCATAGTGGTCAAATAGCATGAATTGGTCGTTAAGAGTGTAACAATAAAATTTGGCGCATTTCTTAACCACTGAGGCTGTGGGTTTGAAAGTTTGTGTTCATGATCCTCAAGGTCAGTTGACATCTGACGATGAATTTCGATCTGATGTGATCCTTGTCTTGGCCACAAGGGGGCCAAACTGAAAGCATAAAAAGTTTGATATCTCGCTTTAAGTGATTTGTTTTTCTTAAAACCTTTATGGTAGGTATGTATACTCCAGGCAAGGATATATACATTACGTATAATTAGAGTTTTTGACTAACCTATTTTAAGGTCACAGGGGTCAAATGATCTAAATTGGCTGTAAAAGGGCTCAGTAACTATGACATATCTTTTAATTTTCAATTTCAATTTCAATTTATTCTGTATAATGGACGTTGCTGACGTTCTTGCTAGTAATTGCAAGAATCACTTGTTTGTGAGGTTCAAAGAGAGCTGCTGCTGCACTAAATTCATATCACTTTTTACTGCCAAAATGGCTTTCAAAAACGGAGAAAATATACAATAACTTGTTTGTGTCCTATGCTTACAAATTCAACCATTCAACAGGATGCTTGCTATCCCTTAAACGACACTACTATAACCAGAATCCTGTCAAATACACAGTCTAATACAGGCCTGCTAATAGCTGCATGGATGGCAATGCAAAAGTTTTCAATAGCTACGTTGTTGTGTTGGACAATAATGTTTTTATTCTATGCATGGGAGCATTACATTTCATCGGTATGCAGATTTCTGTAGGGGTCACTTCTCTTGTAAAATATTTGAAAGAAATACTGTTAACTGCCAAATTTCCAATACTGTTTTGATGGGGGGGAGGGATTTGCACAATTTTTCCTTGGTTTTTTGAAAGTAACGAATGGCTTTTGTGCAATTCTTCTTTCCCGTGAATGTTATTCGGGGAAATTCGCCAACATTTTCCGCCTTCAAGCAGCATTTGGTTGATTCAAAATATGTGTCACGAGTTGAACAATGAAGTCCTTTCAATAATCAACATGCTGAAACATGGATTCTATAGATGGGGTCGGCACCCAAGAAATACATACCATACCTTCGAAAAAAAACAATGACTTGTCCTTTGGTCAAGTGGGAAACCTTACCTTATCATATTCATTATCAATCAAAGTCAATGAGACAATTTTTCAATAATCAACATTGCTGATTCTATAGAGAAATACATACCAAAGGTGGGGGCATATTAATCTGATTATATTCATTATCCATCCATGTCAGAGAGACAATAGCAAATGACCTGCCATCAGACATAATGTCTCACGCGAGTATAATCTTTTGGAAAAACAATGACTTGTCCTTTCGTCGAGTATGAAACCTTATCTTATGATATTCATTATCAATCAAAGTCAATGAGACAATTTTTCAATAATCAACATTGCTGATTCTATAGAGAAATACATACCAAAGGTGGGGGCATATTGGTCGAGTGGGTAATCTAATCTGATTATATTCATTATCCATCAATGTCAGAGAGACGATAGCAAATGACCTGCCATCAGACATAATGTGTCTCAGGTGAGTATAATCTTTTGGAAAAACAATGACTTGTCCTTTGGTCGAGTATAAACCTTATCTTATCATATTCATTATCAATCAAAGTGAATGAGACAATTTTTCAATAATCAACATTGCTGATTCTATAGAGAAATACATACCAAAGGTGGGGGCATATTGGTCGAGTGGGTAATCTAATCTGATTATATTCATTATCCATCCATGTTAGAGAGACAATAGCAAATGACCTGCCATCAGACATAATGTGTCTCAGGTGAGTATAATCTTTTGGAAAAACAATGACTTGTCCTTTCGTCGAGTATGAAACCTTATCTTATGATATTCATTATCAATCAAAGTCAATGAGACAATTTTTCAATAATCAACATTGCTGATTCTATAGAGAAATACATACCAAAGGTGGGGGCATATTGGTCGAGTGGGTAATCTAATCTGATTATATTCATTATCCATCCATGTCAGAGAGACGATAGCAAATGACCTGCCATCAGACATAATGTGTCTCAGGTGAGTATAATCTTTTGGAAAAACAATGACTAGTCCTTTGGTCGAGTATAAACCTTATCTTATCATATTCATTATCAATCAAAGTGAATGAGACAATTTTTCAATAATCAACATTGCTGATTCTATAGAGAAATACATACCAAAGGTGGGGGCATATTGGTCGAGTGGGTAATCTAATCTGATTATATTCATTATCCATCCATGTCAGAGAGACGATAGCAAATGACCTGCCATCAGACATAATGTCTCACGCGAGTATAATCTTTTGGAAAGACAATGACTTGTCCTTTGGTCGAGTATAAACCTTATCTTATCATATTCATTATCAATCAAAGTGAATGAGACAATTTTTCAATAATCAACATTGCTGATTCTATAGAGAAATACATACCAAAGGTGGGGGCATATTGGTCGAGTGGGTAATCTAATCTGATTATATTCATTATCCATCCATGTTAGAGAGACAATAGCAAATGACCTGCCATCAGACATAATGTCTCACGCGAGTATAATCTTTTGGAAAAACAATGACTTGTCCTTTTGTCGAGTGGGAAACCTTATCTTATTATATTCATCATCAATCAAAGTCAATGAGACAGTTTTTCAATAATCAACATTGCTGATTCTATAGAGAAATACATACCAAAGGTGGGGGCATATTAATCTGATTATATTCATTATCCATCCATGTCAGAGAGACAATAGCAAATGACCTGCCATCAGACATAATGTGTCTCAGGTGAGTATAATCTTTTGGAAAAACAATGACTTGTCCTTTCGTCGAGTATGAAACCTTATCTTATGATATTCATTATCAATCAAAGTCAATGAGACAATTTTTCAATAATCAACATTGCTGATTCTATAGAGAAATACATACCAAAGGTGGGGGCATATTGGTCGAGTGGGTAATCTTATCTGATTATATTCATTATCCATCCATGTCAGAGAGACGATAGCAAATGACCTGCCATCAGACATAATGTGTCTCAGGCGAGTATAATCTTTTTGAAAAACAATGACTTGTCCTTTTGTCGAGTGGGAAACCTTATCTTATCATATTCATCATCAATCAAAGTGAATGAGACAATTTTTCAATAATCAACATTGCTGATTCTATAGAGAAATACATACCAAAGGTGGGGGCATATTGGTCAAGTGGGTAATCTAATCTGATTATATTCATTATCCATCCATGTCAGAGAGACAATAGCAAATGACCTGCCATCAGACATAATGTCTCACGCGAGTATAATCTTTTGGAAAAACAATGACTTGTCCTTTCGTCGAGTATGAAACCTTATCTTATGATATTCATTATCAATCAAAGTCAATGAGACAATTTTTCAATAATCAACATTGCTGATTCTATAGAGAAATACATACCAAAGGTGGGGGCATATTGGTCGAGTGGGTAATCTAATCTGATTATATTCATTATCCATCCATGTCAGAGAGACGATAGCAAATGACCTGCCATCAGACATAATGTGTCTCAGGTGAGTATAATCTTTTTGAAAAACAATGACTTGTCCTTTTGTCGAGTGGGAAACCTTATCTTATTATATTCATCATCAATCAAAGTCAATGAGACAGTTTTTCAATAATCAACATTGCTGATTCTATAGAGAAATACATACCAAAGGTGGGGGCATATTAATCTGATTATATTCATTATCCATCCATGTCAGAGAGACAATAGCAAATGACCTGCCATCAGACATAATGTGTCTCAGGTGAGTATAATCTTTTGGAAAAACAATGACTTGTCCTTTCGTCGAGTATGAAACCTTATCTTATGATATTCATTATCAATCAAAGTCAATGAGACAATTTTTCAATAATCAACATTGCTGATTCTATAGAGAAATACATACCAAAGGTGGGGGCATATTGGTCGAGTGGGTAATCTTATCTGATTATATTCATTATCCATCCATGTCAGAGAGACGATAGCAAATGACCTGCCATCAGACATAATGTGTCTCAGGTGAGTATAATCTTTTTGAAAAACAATGACTTGTCCTTTTGTCGAGTGGGAAACCTTATCTTATCATATTCATCATCAATCAAAGTGAATGAGACAATTTTTCAATAATCAACATTGCTGATTCTATAGAGAAATACATACCAAAGGTGGGGGCATATTGGTCAAGTGGGTAATCTAATCTGATTATATTCATTATCCATCCATGTCAGAGAGACAATAGCAAATGACCTGCCATCAGACATAATGTCTCACGCGAGTATAATCTTTTGGAAAAACAATGACTTGTCCTTTCGTCGAGTATGAAACCTTATCTTATGATATTCATTATCAATCAAAGTCAATGAGACAATTTTTCAATAATCAACATTGCTGATTCTATAGAGAAATACATACCAAAGGTGGGGGCATATTGGTCGAGTGGGTAATCTAATCTGATTATATTCATTATCCATCCATGTCAGAGAGACGATAGCAAATGACCTGCCATCAGACATAATGTGTCTCACGCGAGTATAATCTTTTTGAAAAACAATGACTTGTCCTTTTGTCGAGTGGGAAACCTTATCTTATTATATTCATCATCAATCAAAGTCAATGAGACAATTTTTCAATAATCAACATTGCTGATTCTATAGAGAAATACATACCAAAGGTGGGGGCATATTGGTCGAGTGGGTAATCTAATCTGATTATATTCATTATCCATCCATGTTAGAGAGACAATAGCAAATGACCTGCCATCAGACATAATGTGTCTCAGGTGAGTATAATCTTTTGGAAAAACAATGACTAGTCCTTTGGTCGAGTATAAACCTTATCTTATCATATTCATTATCAATCAAAGTGAATGAGACAATTTTTCAATAATCAACATTGCTGATTCTATAGAGAAATACATACCAAAGGTGGGGGCATATTGGTCGAGTGGGTAATCTAATCGGATTATATTCATTATCCATCCATGTCAGAGAGACAATAGCAAATGACCTACCATCGGACATAATGTGTCTCAGGTGAGTATAATCTTTTGGAAAAACAATGACTTGTCCTTTGGTCGAGTATAAACCTTATCTTATCATATTCATTATCAATCAAAGTGAATGAGACAATTTTTCAATAATCAACATTGCTGATTCTATAGAGAAATACATACCAAAGGTGGGGGCATATTGGTCGAGTGGGTAATCTAATCTGATTATATTCATTATCCATCCATGTCAGAGAGACAATAGCAAATGACCTGCCATCAGACATAATGTCTCACGCGAGTATAATCTTTTGGAAAAACAATGACTTGTCCTTTCGTCGAGTATGAAACCTTATCTTATGATATTCATTATCAATCAAAGTCAATGAGACAATTTTTCAATAATCAACATTGCTGATTCTATAGAGAAATACATACCAAAGGTGGGGGCATATTAATCTGATTATATTCATTATCCATCCATGTCAGAGAGACAATAGCAAATGACCTGCCATCAGACATAATGTCTCACGCGAGTATAATCTTTTGGAAAAACAATGACTTGTCCTTTCGTCGAGTATGAAACCTTATCTTATTATATTCATTATCAATCAAAGTGAATGAGACAATTTTTCAATAATCAACATTGCTGATTCTATAGAGAAATACATACCAAAGGTGGGGGCATATTGGTCGAGTGGGTAATCTAATCTGATTATATTCATTATCCATCCATGTCAGAGAGACAATAGCAAATGACCTGCCATCAGACATAATGTGTCTCAGGTGAGTATAATCTTTTGGAAAAACAATGACTTTGGATGAGTGAAACCTTATCTTATTATGTTCATTATCAATCAAAGTCAATGAGACAATTTCAAAATGAAAGGCCTCCTTCAAGCAAATTGGCTACCAATTTTGGGACTTCCCACTTTCGAAATACATGTATTGTGTTTTTGGTATCATTAAATCACTTGAGGATTCATAAGTCAAGTGGTGTTGACGTCACTTTTATAGATAAACATGAAAGTTTCTGGCATGATCCCCACTTGTGGTTCTGCAACACTTGAAAAGTCCTCAGCTGGAATTGTGATGGGCCGGAAAATTTAATATAATTGGCATGAGTGTGATGGGTCAGAAAATGTCATGTTTTCTTCGTAATCATGCAGCTAGTTAAATGATATGCATATATGTCAGTTGGCCGGGCAAGTGACACCCCTGGCTGTATGTTTATGAGGATCCATGTTTGTTGGGAAATATTTAAAATGGGTATTACAAAGGCCAACTTTTTATTTTGTGTTGTTTCTTCAAAATCAGCTACCGGTAGTTAAATGATAAGTATAAACCAACAATAGTTTTATGAATTAAAACATTTTATCAGCATTCTTTCATTGACTTTCAACAACTTTTTGTCAAACCTTCTCGAGAAGTGAATATGATGTAGTACTGATAGTGTACATTGTACAGCCGACTTTGAAAACGGTTAATGCTGACTCAAATTAGTGTAATCATTATATATTCTAAAACATCTAGGTTTATAATGATCTGCAGTTTACAGTGTAAATGCACTATGAGCCTATGGTGCCTCATTTTGAATTCAGCGGTTATGGTTACCACTTGGTTTGGTGCAAAATATGGAAGCAGTCAAAAAGCATTTAAAACTGGTTTTGGTGAGACCATTCCAGCACCTCCAGTTCGTTATCAGTTCAATACCAATGCAAAAGCAACTACAAAGAGCAATGGATGTGCAGTTTATTGCATGCCCTAAATAAATAGTTTTAAGCGCACTCCATTTTTTAGTGCACTGCCGTAGATAAATGGAAATGGTCCTCACCCAATGATCCATTGGTTCTCTAACCCTGCCAACTTTTCATTTCCGAAATACGTATTCACCATTAAAATCATTTATGAATGCGAGGTGTTTCAGTAGTTGAGCGGTACCACGAGGGCTGAATTTGTCAACATTTACTTCACCTATGCGACATAAATTTCTCACGAGTTTTAGCGTTTTTATTACAGAAATATTTTTTCTCGATTGAGATTGTTGGACGTGTTGTGTTCCAGTATCATTTGAGTGGTATAACATGCGCGTAATAAGAATTTGTCAGAGTACCTTTTTATCACCAATGCTGTTTGATGTTGATCTCATGAGATTTACCCTTCTTTTCATTTGCAGAAAGACTTCTTTTCGATCGAGATTGTTGACGGGCGTGTTGTGTTCCAGTACCAGTTGAGCGGTACCACGCGTGCAAGGATAGAAAGCAGGAGGAGGTACAATGATGACAAATGGGTGCAGATCAACGCTGCCAGGAATGGACTACAAGGTAAGAGATAACCGGCAAAAATACCGACGGTGAGGTAGAATTGTTCTATTCGAAAAATCTTATATATGAAATAGCAATTAATGTGGTTTTAAATGCTTTTGACTGCTTCCACATTTTGCACCAACCAAAGTATAGTTATGGTTGCCTCACCATAATCGCTGAATTTAAAACGCAGCTTCGTTAGTGCATTAAGTGCATCATACACTGTAAAGTACGGTTCATTCCAAATCCACGTGGTGATTTAATATAAGGAGCCAAACTTTAATCTCTTAAGTTTCAACATGTTTGGTAACCATTTGCAGGTCGTCTCCAAGTTGGCGAGGAGATCATATCCGGAGTTGCCGGTCCCGGCACAGATGTTGGCCTGGAGCTTCTCAACAGTACAATGTACTTTGGCGGTGTCCCGGATTCATTGAACAAGATCTTGGAGGAGTAAGTGAGATCCTTTCAGTATTCAACAGGTGTAGCTTAAGGATGTCTGTAGGCAGGTGCCTTGTAGGGGAGATTAGGTTACGCAGTTGCTATCTCAAGGAACATCCATCAGTACTGATTGTCCTGCTGAGACAATTGGGAATCACTTGCGATCATCAGTAGCATGCAAAAAAAAACCAACACATTACCATGTCACATCGAACTTTGCTGTTGAAGGATCAGATTTAATGCAAACTATACATCAAGAGTTAATCCGTTTCAAAGCCATAGCCTGAATCTCTAGAGCGAGGGGGGTTGCTTTCCAAAAGTAGAAAGGCTTTTCAAGGGCAGTTTACAATGTCGAAGAAATATAGCATATATTTTGGGATGACTGTGGTCAGTTTGAAAATTATTTTTTTAATCTAAAATGGATGTCCTTTACACCCTCTTACCCCCAAGGTTGTGCACCTATCTTTATGCACTGTTCTTTTTGAAGGAATCTACTTCTATGTCATTTTGAGTTAATACTTATGTACTCTCTTTTGCTCTTCCTTAGACTGAACGTGACCAACACAAAATATCTTGGCTGTATGCGAGAGGTTCAGGTATCCTCTCGCAGTCTCATCTCGCAGAACATTCTCACAGGGAACTACTATGGTATTAATCCAGGATGTGTTGTCAGTGTAAGTAGCATGGAGTCAAGTACATCTGTTATTTTTGATCACTTACAGTCCAAATCACAATTGATATAGGATCATACAAGTGAGTCATCATATAATGTAGCTATTGAGAAAGGGCACTTCAGAGATCATACAGTCATCATATAATGTCGCTATTGAAAAACGGCACTTCAGAGGATCATACAGTCATCATGAAGTGTCGCTTTTGAGAACTTGCACTATATTTGAGAAATGATTTAACTTTCTTGTTTTACGTTTGCAGGCGAGAATAAGCGGTTTCTATTCCGTCGGCTACCTGGAGCTCCCCCCTCAGGAGATGAGTCGCGACAGTGACTTGTCATTCTCTTTCGTCACCATGGAGAAGGAAGGTCTCATATTCTTGTCTCGGGGAGAAGAGGAGGGTGATGAGGTAAGCATTACGTTTGGACCAAAACCATTTCATACCCCGTATCCTAATGTGTCAGGGGGGAATTAAAGGCTCCTTAATCTTTAGATCCTCAGAGCACAGGCCTATCAGCCAAAAAACCTACTTCAACAAAATCAACAGCTTTTTTGAAATGATAGTGGCTGCATGCCTGTTGTGGGTGCACACCTGGTGCCCCCTTTTGTTCAACCCTGATTATTAGATTTCTTTTTCATTTTTAGCACCACGTTTCGATTTCGGTCATCGATGGCCATGTTGATGCGCGGTTCAATGCCGGTCGAGGTGGCGTGAGCATCCGTTCGAGCAAAAGATACAACGATGATCTAGTTCATAGCGTCACTATCATCAAGACGCGGAGGCTGTAAGTTGAATAGAGATTGCCCAGTAATCGGGTCAAGAACGCTCTCATTTGAAAGAAAGTCTCTCAAATGAGCGACCGTCTTTCAATTGAGTCACAACATGTGATAATGATGAGCCAAACGTGGTAAACCATTTGGTAATAGAAAGCGCACAGACAGAGATTCCACTGTATTTATATTTGATTGTAATTTCCTTTTATCTCAAATGGGTCTTATGAGGAAAAAAGTCACATCTCCAGAAGGCCTAAGGACAGTTTTGAGGTTTGTTCCTAATGCCCTTGTTTATTCTCTAGACTTGACTTGGTCATTGATGATGAAAAGGTTGGCAGTGCCCGCCTGCCTCGTGGACCGACAAAGATTGCTCTCGGAGACGACACTAAAGATGGTATTTTTATTGGTGGTACCCCTAAAGGAACGGAGGGGCACAATGCATCCGCTGCAACGGACAAGGGATTTTTTGGATGTGTATTTAACCTAGTCATTAATGGAAAGTAAGTTAATGTTGTACAGGTCGAATATCAGTTGATCTAATCAAAAACTTCAACTTTTATTGGCTCACCGTAGGGGAGTCTTTACAATACCGCAGTGTCCGTCGTCCGTCGTCGTCTGTCGTCGTCCGTCGTCGTCGTATCCTGTTTCAAAAACAGTGGCACGTTTCTTAACCGCTAAGCCTATGAACTTGTAACTTTGTACACAGGACTCCCTTGGTCAGATGACCTGTGACACTAAATTTCGATCCGATCTGATTCTTAATTTGGCCACCAGGGGGCCGAATGTAGATATCTAAAAAGTGTGATATCTCGCTTATTAATGACTTGTTTGGAATGAAATTTTTGTGGTAGGTACTCATAGCAAGGATACATCATATATCATACGGGTTTTTAATTTGACCTACTTTTCAAGGTCACAGAGGTCAAATGGCGTAAATTGGCTGTTTCAGTGTAACTGTGGCACGTTTCTCAACCGCAACAGCTATGAACTTGAAACTTGGTACATATAACCCCCTATATCAGATAACCTCTTGTGCTGAATATCGGTCCGATCTGATTCTCAATTTGGCCACCAGGGGGTCGAATGTGGATATCTAAAAAGTGTGATATCTCGCTTACTGATGACTTGTTTTCGATAAAACTTTTGTGGTAGGTACTCATAGCAAGGATACATCATATATCATATGGGTTTTTAATTTGACCTACTTGTCGAGGTCACAGAGGTCACAACGCAGACACAGATATGGCCGAAATTGCATGTTTTGTGTTTTTCGTGTTGTGGCAATCCAAAGGTCGTGAGTTCAAACCCCGGTCAGGGACGGCCAAAAATATTTTTTTATTTTATTATTTTTTATCTTTTCCCTTTTGTCTTTTCTGACTTGTATCTTACATTTTCTTGATTTTTGGCTCACCGTAGGGGAGTCTTATGTAATACCGCAGTGTCCGTCGTCCGTCGTCCGTCGTCGTATCCTATTTAAAAAACAGTGGCACGTTTCTTAACCGCTAGGGCTATGAACTTAAAACTTTGTACACAGCACCCCCTAGGTCAGGTGACCTCTGACACTAAATTTCGGTCCGATCTGATTCTCAACTTGGCCACCAGGGGGCCAAATGTCGATATCTAAAAAGTGTGATATCTCGCTTATTAGTGACTTGTTTTCGATGAAACTTGCGTTGTAGGTACTCATAGCAAATATACATCTTATATCATACGGGTTTTTAATTTGACCTACTTTTCAAGTTCACAGAGGTCATATGGCGTAAATTGGCCGTTAGAGTGTAAACTATAGCACGTTTCTTAACCACTAAAGCTATGAACTTGAAACTTGGTACATATAACCCCCTATATCACATAGCCTCTGGTGCTGAATTTCAGTTTGATCTGATTCTCAACTTTGCCACCAGGGGGCCAAAAGTGGATATCTAAAAAGTGTGATATATCGCTTATAAGTGACTTGTTTTCGATAAAATTTTTATGGTAGGTACTCTTAGGAAGAATACATCACATGTCTTACGGGTTTTCAATTTGACCTACTTTTCAAGGTCACAGAGGTCATATGGCGTAAATTGGCCGTTGGAGTGTAAACTATGGCACGTTTCTTAACCAGTAAAGCTATGAACTTGAAACTTGGTGCATATAACCCCCTACATCAGATAACCTTTGATGCCGAATTTTGGCCTGATCTGATTCTTTATTCGGCCACCAGGGGGCCATAATGGAAAAAGGAAGAAGTGCAATATCTTGCTTATTTGAGTGAATTTTTTTTGATAAAATTTTTATGGCAGGGACTTCTAGCAAGGATACACCACATGTCCTACGATTTTTGGATTTGACCTCCTTTTCTAGGTCACAGAGGTCAAATGGCGTAAATTGGCCATTAGAGTGTAACTATGGCACGTTTCTTAACTGCTGAAGCTATGAACTTGAAAGTTGGTACATGTAACCCCCTACATCAGATAATCTCTGACACCGAATTTTGGCCTCATCTGATTCTTGATTTGGCCACCAGGGGGTCAAAACTGAAAAAGTAGGACATGCAATATCTTGCTTATTAATGACTTTTTTTCGATGAATTTTTTATTGCAGGGACTCTTAGCAATCACACGATATTGATCTTGTTGATGTCATAGACAATTATTGGTTGGATCATAAACTTATATATACTGCCCTGTCTTATTACTTGACATCAATACACATCTAAAAAAAGTCTTCATGCCTGATTGTGTTCACCATATTCACCTCTAAACTAAGCATGATCCTGCCTACTAAAAGATGTATACGGTGAGCACAATGGCCCCTGGCCGTTTCATTTTCTGAACGTGGAGGTTACTCTGCATGGCCCTAAAGTCAATGTTTTCCTAACCTGGCTGGACCATATGCAGCAAGGAATTGAACTCTGTTTTGTGGCAACTTTTCATCAGAAATACTAACGGTTATTTTGCAGGTTAATCTACATGGACAACAATAAGGGATTTAAGAATGCGGACATTGGCCGCTGTGCTGTAAACCATAAGGAGGCGAATCTGACCGCAAATATTGTCGCAAGTCCCACCGGACTACCAGATTCATCTTTTACAATTGACCCAGATCCAACTCAGCCTTTGCCAACGGTAAGAGAAATCATTATACAATTTTAATTTGTTTTGCACCAGTGAGGTACTGGCATTGCAATTGGCAAATTTGTCCAAATGGCGTAAAACTCATCCAGAATTGACGTCACGTCTCCCTTTAAAGGTGATGCCAGCGGGATGAAACTTTTGAACAAACAGACGGGACCGGGCCTGCTTTACTGAGAACAGATTTTGAAATGGAGGTTTCTTTAACATGTTTAACCACAAATTAAACAATTAATTTCACCTGTTAACCTGTTTGATGCCCTTTTCTCAAATTTTCATGTTCTCTACCCTTCAGGAGCCTCCAAGTAAATGTGCCAAGGCCGTTGAATACAAAGATGTACCCCGAGGATTCAGCTTCGGGGGCACTGCTGACAGTCATGGGGAGATTATGCTGGAGCCATCCATACTTGCTGGAGAGTAAGTATTTTAAGAAAGACCACTCGTGATTTGTCAATAATGTTTACATGGACCTCCCATCTCATAAAATCTCTTCACCACACGAGGTTATTGCCTCCTCAGCTGCTCACAAAACCTCAACAATGGCTGATATTTATAAAAGACTAGTAAATGCTTTTACTTTAAACTTCATGTACATTTACACTAGCCATCTCAGTAGAAAACTGCAGTAAAAGCATTTACTAGTCTTTGTAAATATTAGCCATTGGCTTGATTGACCAGAATAATAAGCTGGGCAGGATTTGAAAAACGCTTCCCCAAAGCCAAAGGACAATATTTCCTAAAACACTTTCTGAAAAAAGTTTGCTTAGTTAAGGGGCCTACCTCTCCCGTCCATATCTTTCAGTTTCGATATAACGCTCGACTTCCGAACATTCCAACCCTATGGTCTGATGTTTTACTTCATGAGCATCGACCAATCGGAATACCTCGCCATGCAGATGAACAACGGCAAGATAACGCTCTCGTACACTCCCAATCCCGGATTTCACGACTCCGTCAGCACGAATATTTGGTATGACGATGGCAACTGGCATGTTGTAAGTATAAAAGTCTGCTGCTGGTACTTTCCACTGTGATTTTTGTCTTTGCACTGTGATGCAGGTCTCTCTTTAGGACCTACATTTGTAGGCATATCCATAAAGTGTTGTTCTCATAGATCTGGCCATAGGTACTTGGCTGACGTCTTGTAACTAAACTGTAATGGTTTGATCACAAACAGTGATGTTACACAGCCCTGGGCAGCCGATGTCATAATTTCATCGGTTTTAGTTGACGCAGTGAAAGAGCTATACTCTGTTACATCAGTATTGGCTAGGCCGACCCTAAGGATAATCTAGTGTTGTACAACACCACTATCATTTGGTAAAGTGATCTTGTCACATACCTGATATGAAAAATACTTCACCCCAACAACAGTCCCAATAGCAATTGACGTCCCAATATTTGTACAGGTTATGCACAAAGAAAAATACATTCAACCAAGGGTCAACCATGAGTGTAGGTTGCACAAATGTCTGACCACATTATGTAGATTGTAGTCGGACATTAACCATTGCATGAGCTGCGTGCAACTGAGGCATGACTAATGTATCGTACATCGCCATTGAAAAGATGAGCATTAGAATTCGCTTATTGATTAACGGTCGGAGTGAATTATTGCATCAAGGGATCATTGCGGTTATGTTTGATAAATTTCTGATCGCCCACTTACAATTTTCTCTCTCTTTCAGCTCCAATTTACGAAGGCTGGTAAAAAATTGGCGATGGCCCTTGACGGAGGCAATGAATTTTCAGCAAATTTCCAGGGAGGAATGAATCTTGAGCCCAAAATGTATCTTGGAGGCCTACCAGAATCTGTGGTCACTGGGGATGTAATTGTGAGTATAAAGATGCTAAATATGATATTTTATCTCTTAAAACTCCCCCCCCCCCCCCCGCCCACAACATCTCCTTTCAGCCTCCCCTCCCCCAAGAAAAAGTCCATCAGAGATATCAGTACAGAATCATTTCCAATAGTTTTCCCATTGGAAAATTTGAAAAAGGGATTTAAGATTGAACTATGTAAATACTGAACAGTGCCACGTAGTAATGTGTTGTCACACTGGCACATCTACATATAGTTACTGCGATCGGGCAATATTTATCTCTGATCACCTCCTGGATATATGTAAACAATTTACCTCTGTGAATAAATCACGCCTTTAATGAATGATATCCTCTTTTCAGATTCGCACCAGTTTCCCTGGTTGTCTTAGGAATATCAGGCTCCTAGGTATTCCACTCAGTCTTGACAGCCCCGGTGCCGTTAAGAAGGACGTGGGCACATGTTACTTACAAGTTGAACAGGGCAGTTACTTTAGCTCTGGCGCATACGGTATCGTAGGTAAGCATTGAAATTGCATCCTCCTGCTGCAGGCTGTTGTATAGTTCCTAAAATACACTCTGTCAAAGAGTTTGTAAATTTTAGAAATTTCCGAAGGCTTGCTAATGGAGGATGTGAAATTGTATCCAGTCCTTGATAAAACTTGTGTTTAACCATGACAGTGCAGTTCACTGGATTCGGATTTACTGGAGAGTGTCAAGAGTTTCATCAATGTTCCCTAGTCTTATAACGCGGGGTGTGATTCAGGAAATTTGTTCAAGGGGCCCAATTTCCTAATAACTGACACTAATTTCTTTTGCAGAAAAGAATTATTTCGTTGGCCAAGAGTACAATGTCCGGTTGGATTTCCGAACAAATCGTCTCAATGGTGTACTGCTGAGCATCAGTAATCCGGAGGGATTCCCCGCCCTGGCTATAGAGGTTATTGATGGAAGGGTAAGTTAAAAATACTGAATCATAGAACAGCTTAGGTAGTGCGGCGTGGCCCCATGGTTGAGTTCCTGCCTTGTGATCTGCCTTGTACCTCCAAGGTACCGATCAATATCTGGCTGGTGCCACTTTGTGACTTTCAACTGGCCTGAGATGTCCTTGTTGGTATGGCCTTTGGGCTACTAATTTAGGCAGGTTTTATTTTGGAGTTGCCATTACCTAGTTTAGCACTGGATCCCGTAGCCCAGTCAGAAATGTATTCCTTTCCAAAAAGCCTTCTTAATATATATAGTATAGTATAGAAGTGTCAAAATGATACTAAAGTGGAACCTCCTTAGCGGACACCTCTCTATTAAGGACAACCTCTCAATTAAGGACAACCTCTCAATTAAGGACAACCTCTCAATTAAGGACACTAGGTTTGGTCCCAAATTGGTTGTTTCCATTCAATTTGACCTCTCTAATCAGGACACCTCTCTATTAAGGACAGCACTTGTCCATCCCGAGGGTGTCCTTAATAGAGAGGTTCTACTGTAATTACAACGTGAGGTGGTAAAAGAAATCCTAAAATGTCACTTCCCTTTAATTTCAGGTGAAATACACTGCCAAAAACAAGAACGGTCACTTCCACGCTATATCAAATGAGCTTCAGAACCTGTGTGACAACAAATGGCACAATATTATAGCAGAGCTGATCAAGAATGTCGTGACAATCCAGGTTGATCACACTCAGACGGAGATTGGTATAGACAGTGGATCAACCAGACAACTGGAAACTCGCAGTTCCATGTACTTAGGAGGATTTCCAAGTAGGTGTCAGTTGTACAGGGGTGGGGGGGAAATATGGTTGAAGTTATTTACAGGGTTTATGTTTATGTCAAAATCCCTAAATCGCCTGTCGGGCATCCAAACACAAAATGATATATTTTTATAATTGATATTTAGACATGTCAGAACCAATAAAACACTGCCCATGTAGTTGTTGATGTCGTACAGATTTGTCGCACTTGGCCTTCAAATATGGCCGCTAGGCGGCCATCTTGAAATTAAACAAAGTCGGATTGCAACCAAATTTCATGTGATTGTATACCTATGTACTCTCTACAATATCCTTGACTTTCAGTCAAATCCATCGACCAAAATGCTATACTAAGATGGTACCGGTAATTTTCTTTTGTGCCATTGAGCTGAGAAGAATAATATTATTCAATGGAATCAAAACTGGTGAAACTAGCCAGAAACTGTTCTCCCCATATCCACTGCAAATGACATGCATTAAATTACCCGAGGTGAGCACATGGTTTTTAGACCATTTCATTTCTTTTTCTAATACATGCCTCACTTTATTCCAGGTACTGCACTACCACAGGGTGCCACGCATTCCAATGATACATTCGTCGGCTGCATGAAGAACCTCTTCATAAACGGACGACGAGTCGATATGTACAAGCTACCAGAGAGCAATGGGATCAACAGGGCAAGCTGTCCTGTCTAACTCAACTGAGATATTTTTTAAAAGTCTATAAAAAGTTATCTCATGAAAGAAAGAACAAAACCTCAAGCCTTGAAACCCATGACTTTGCTCCCCTGTTCTGACGATTCAATTAAGAAACATATTCCCAAGATTAAGGAGGGGCCGAGGGAGAGGGGGGGGAAAGGGCAAGGGGGCATCTCCGTCACCAGGTCAGTAGTGCATTAATGCATTTTCTGATTATGCCATAACAGGGAATCAATTAAAGCTGTGGGTATGGAATATTCCTTTAAGGAATCAATGCTGTAGTTGGCAGAATTTCGAACAAAATTTCCAGAATTTGTATCACGCGCATGAATGACTTGATGAGAGTTCTTAATTCATGCGCATGTGTAACAAGATACAAAACCTGGACTTTTTGTTTGCAACTTCTGCCAGCTGCGGGCACTGATTTAAAAGCCCGATGTATTTCATGTGGCAATATTTATGCACAGAAATTTGGTCAGTTTTGATTTATCTCACTGGTGTCTCACAAGTAAACTGTAATTTGAACAATGTTAAATGCTATATAATGACACTTTAATTCACCTTATTTTATTTTGGACTTCGGTGTATTGAAAACAAATTTACCTATCTCACTGCCACTGGCTAGGACTGAGGCTCTGCGGTCCAATATGGTAGTATCCATTTGGGACAAATTCCATCTTTAGTTGGTACGTTCATTCAAAGGTGTACAAAGGTCAGGAGGGCCTCCTACTTCAAGTAGTAGGCATGACGATTTCCTCTGTATATGTGAATTATAAACCTAATTATGCTAATTAACTGCTGTATTAATTATTGAGGAATATCGCGTGGATATTCCGTGCAAAAATAATCAAAATGTTATATCAGCCCTCATATTTTGAGTGTAGAATTATTGTTGCCCACTTTTATTTCGGGCAAGTTGAATCTCAGGAATTGTATCTATTGTTGTATGCAACTTCTCAGTATTATTTGTTGCTTTGTTAAAAAGGTGCAAGAAAGCTCATTTAGAAATATTATGGAATCGTTAAAGGTCTGGTTCATTCGTTTAAAATTCGTAATTGGGAATTTGAGAATTTCCAAATGCGATGATACGTACTGAATATGAGTTATGATAAAGCAGTGGTGTAGACTGATGTACAAATACTTTGCATGCCAGGTTATATATCATTTGCATGCGTAACAACTAAACGTTGGCAATGTTTGTTTCTAATTATAAGCAGGACACATGTTCAAGAATGAACCATGCCTTTATAATAACAAGATATGGAACTAAAAAGTATTCGTGTCGTGAGCATGAACCATTCATACGTAATGTCAAAAATATATATGTCGTACTTCCACCTATCAAATCCCCGTGTCTTTTGCGCTTACACCTATGAATTGCCGTGTCTAAATAGACCCGTGTGTCAAGATCCCGTGTTTATTAGCCCCATCGAGCTCGAGGGCACTACTCGGGGGCTAATTTAGACCCGTGTTCAACACAGGTTTTTTGATAGGTGGAATCTGAATAGATACGGCAATTGCAAGTTCTAAGATCACCTCGACAGATGGCGCGGTGTAGTTGCCTCGGTATTGTGCATGCGAAATTCCCATCCAACGGGAAAAAACACAGGAGAGCTCCCTACCTACAGCGCACCTGTCGCCGGGGCTATTAACCATTATCTAACACCACTGATAGGTGTATTAAGTGCGCCCCAGGTTTTTTGACACACGGCGAAGACACGGGTCTTGAAAAAACACGGGGTTTTATGATAGGTGGAACTACGACTATAAGGCGAGCTTATATATTTTTGATAATGTGGAATATTCATGTATTTTCATCGCACTAAACTCAAAATGTTCAAGTTTAACTTTAACTTAATCTGTGGATATGCCAGTATAGATTAGTCTCCACTTCAATGAATAGCATCATGGCATGCTAACATTGGACTTCAATTCGTCTTAATCCACTGGGTTTGATGGTGGAGAATCCCCAAACCAAGGCCATAACTTGTGTTCATGTTAACAGGTCTACTTGTTAAACATAACTTTTTATGGTCGTTACATGATTCTTGTTAACCATGTTCACCTCTGATAACTGATCTGTTCTTAATAAAAATGTCTTTAACAATCTTTTCTTGTTCTTACTTCGAGTCTCAAGTCTGAAGTAACTAAAAACACTACAGACTTACTTTATCGAATCGGGCCCAAAATGAATCAGGCATCCCTCCCACACCACCCAATCACGCCACAGAAAATGCAAGCCCATCTGGTGACTAATTGTTCAGCAGTTACAGCCTAGGATGTAACATCCAATATCGAATCGGGCTGAAAATTGATAGGCACTTTGAACCTAGCCCCCATACCCCAATCCCTTAGTGATATGAAACCATTTTCACGCAGGCATACACAGACCAACACACACAGGAACAAGGGTAAACCTATGTCCCTTCAGACACATTTGGCGGGATAATAAATGCAGTCAAAGCAATTGGGCACCAGGCTAGAATCCCAGTAGAAGGCTAATGCAATTTATTAAGACACAACGTGGATGGAATGTCCTCCCTGGGGGAAGGGGGGGGGGGGTTCATTTGGGGAATTCAGAGCTGGCTGATATCACTTTATCAAATTATTGCTGTAAATTGGGTAATGTTCGCACCTGTTTTAGGTTTGTTGCTTGGAATAAACTAAAATTTCAACTCTGATTGCATTGACCTTTAATTTTCAGCGGTAAATGAAAAATTTAGCCTGCATGAAATGGAAAATTTGCAAATTTTTACTTTAAAATGTTTAATGATTTGCAATCGAACTGGAATTATTGGTCATCACACCAAAACCGCGAGGGTAAGTGGAGCTAAAATAAAGACGGAAGACTGCGGCGACGCTGAGGTTTTTGCCAACATTTTTTCTCCACTCGAGCGGTTTTGGTGAGATAATCAATACTGTGAGTGCTAGGTATCAATTTCTATTCTGAAACATATCAAATTAAACAACAGATAATGTGGTTTTAAATGCTTTTTGACTGCTCCCTTTGATGTATAAACTCATCATTTTTGTCACAAAACTTGATAACCATATTTCTCCAACAGACCTTACAGGCATCTGTCCGATAGCTTCTGGAGTTTTGACTGAATGAATATGTCAATTTCACACTGACCCTTCTATAATTATCTTATATGGCCTTCATGAGAATATGAAATGATTGTGGTTTTATAGAGGTAATATAGAGTATGCCTCATCAGTTGCTATGGGTAATAAATTGACATCAACCAGATCAGAATTAAACAAATAGAAATTCCCTGAAGGGAGGGCACTATGAATATTGTGTTAATAATCTTATATTTGTGGAGGATAGGAATCGGGTAGCGCACAAATGGGAATGTAGGGTGGGTTAGAACTCAGTAATTTGAAGAAAAAAAATTTCCAATGCATTTTCAGTTAAATTCCAAACTTTGAAACAATTGTTTTCAAAATGGCAAAAACGGGTGTATCTCGTTTCATGATGAAACTCTTAATTTGACGACCAGATGATAAACAAACCTTACAGGCATGCGACAGACCAAAAAGAAATCTAAAGGCATGGTACTTTTGAATTGCAAATATTTTCACCGAGAACCACCTCTGGTGAGCCGTTATGTCAATGAAAATGCCTCAGGTCATTAAGTTAGGGGTTGACCACAGGTACCAACATTCTGGCTAGAAGCAGGTTTTATCTCATAAAAGTGTCTTTGGTACACTGTATGTATAGTACCCCCAGGTATATGGCACGGCTTAACCTGCCGGCCATGAGGGAATTCCTTTATGGCCCAGTGGTTGGCGCGTTGGCCCCAGAGTGGAAGTTAAGCAACGTTGAGCGCGGTCAACCTTCGGATCGGTGACCGGCGCGTACAATACATCTGGCAGACCTTCCCACGCGATGCGAGCTCTGGATTTGTAGTTCGGTACTGAGACGCATGAAGCGCTAAGTAGGATCGCGGACGATCCATCTCTGTCCGAAAGGGGGAATGATGTATAGTACCCCCAGGTATATGGCACGGCTTAACCCGCGCGTACAATACACTGTACACTGTGAAGTTTAAATGAATTTTTCAGGGTTTTTTTTTGATTTTTCGATGTCTCCTCTGCTGGACCAGTACACATAGGGTAATTTGGCAATTAGTTACAGATCAACTCATATTTGAAGAACACCCACCAGCGTTAATTATTGAACTACATTTTTACACTTTTGAAGGGTTGGCAAGCAACGTGGTGAAATGCTGTCAAATTGTGAGTATCCAAATTGGGTGTAACCGGCAACACAGATTTTGATAAATTAGTCATGTAAGCTTTCGTATTTGGAAAACAATTATCGCAGTCACATAATTAGAATTTGAACAGAGGAACGCAAACAGTACGAACATTTCACAGTTTCGAATCATTATGGTGACTATCAAATGGCGAGGTGTCATAAAATGTTGATAATCTAATAGATTTGGCTTTGTTGCATTAAAGGAGTAGGCGAGTAATCACAGGTATTATTAATAAGCTGTCAGCTGCCCCTTCACCACCAAATTTAACAGAAAATGGGGAGAAATATTTGAAATTGGATGGAAACATGGGATGGGATTATCAGGCTTGCTGGATGTACATTCCGAGTGAGCCTACCCCCCCCCCCCCCCCCCCGGCAGTAATTATCATTGTGCAGATCGATACTTTGGCAATGTCATGATGATTTCGTGGATGACGCCATCTTTAAATTCTCAATTCCTGCGATAAACAACAAGAGTTAACTCACCTGTTGTGTGTTGAAATAATGATTTACACATTATTGTACTTCCTAAGAGTTAAAGGACAAATAGCTTACTAATGGAAGAGGAGAAGAGCAAATATTGAATCATCAATCCACCTACTCCTTTAAGATCAAATATTTATTCGTTTTCAACAAATTTAGGCAATATGGTCGAAATAATGAGAGGCTAATGATACATTTCAACTCATAACTGAATTGTTTCGGCCACCACTTGCATTTGTCATTATGTTTGTGGGATGAGAGGGATTTTGCAATGGATATAACAGTTTGAAATTGATGATTTCGGCCTGCGGAGGTTTTGGTCATTTTGTTTGTGGTCTGAAACGGAGGGTATATAGTCTTTCAGGTGTTTTCAAAATGGAAAATAAAAGGAGAATTCTGGGGACTTTGATGTTTTTGATTATCGTCCAGGATATGATACAAGCAGGTAAGTGATTGCTGTCCAACCCTATATCAACTGAGACTGAAGCGGTATTACCCTGTCAGAAAACCTTAACTAAGTCCGTCTCCATCTCCATCTTGTTTGGGAATTGGGATGAAACAGTGGAGGAGCCTCCGACTTGTGATCAGAAGGTCATGGGTTGGAGGCTCCGCACTCGTTACGTGTACCGGTACTTCCGACTGGCCTGAAATGGCCAAGTTTAGCAATTCTTGGGTTTCTAGAGGAAGATTTCTGGATAAGGCTGGCGAATGAATGTAAAGCACTTTGAGACAGTACAACTGTACAGCATATAGAGGAAGATTTCTGGATAAGGCTGGCGAATGAATGTAAAGCACTTTGAGACAGTACAACTGTACAGCATAAAAGTGCTAAATGAACTTACAAATTTTTTGGCAATTCTGTCATTTCAGGACAATCTGTGACCTGTTTTCAGTGCTCAGAGAGAAGTCCTCCCAGAAGCTCTGACTGGTCAAATAACAGAAAGTGTATCTCCCCTCAACCTGGAATCCCACTGGCCACCAGCACTTGTGATGGGAAATGCATCACCAAGTTATTAGCGGACGAAAGTAAGACACTGGCATATGTAAACCTGTTTATTTTTGTAGGCCTAAATTTTAGTGAAAATGTCCCTTTTCAGACTTCACTACCGTTAAATTCCATGTATGTATGAGTTTCCAATATCTTATTAGATCAGTGAATTTGAATTTGAATGACTGACTGACGAATCACGTCTCTCTCTAAAGTTTAAAATAGAGAGAACATTGTTCAATGGTAGAAAAAGGATTCGAAGGAGCAACTTATTTGCTGATTCATGGTTTTCCATGGCTGTCGTGTTCTTAGTTCAAGTTCCCCAGGAATGTCTTATAAAATCATTCTTTGAGAAAAGGATCTCATTTTCCCCTTCTTTCCCTTTTCCCCAGATGCGACATGCGGATCCTTCAGACTGACCCCGATTTCACCCTTTTTACGAGGTAAAAAAAAGAAATCTCTAATCCAATTTTTTCTGCTTTTCAGACATGAAACTTAGGATGGTAGAAAGAAGCTGTTCAGTGGAAAACACAGCCGACAAAATGGATGGAAAAGTTTATTACAAATCGGTTGACAGCAAACCGCTGGGTAACTTTGGCGCCACCAATCCACCACCATGGACATTACTTCATGTTTATTGTTCAGAGGATGGATGCAATTCGCTGATTGATTCAGATTTCTATATTGCTCTAAGGACATTGCTTGCATGCCTTAGTTCACCTCGTTCATGTTTTTTGCAGGTATTCTAACTTTAAAGGAAACCCCTCAACAAACATGCTTAATGAATTGGGGAGTTTTGAACGGCCTAGTCAAAACCCTAGGTCAGAGTATGCATCACTTTGTTTATGAATTATTAACTGTAGCATCTACGAAACTGTCTATTCTGCCCAACCATTGGTAGCTACAAGTGTCGATTAAATCAAAAACACATTAGGCTACTTCAAAAAAACCTTCAGGTTGAAAACCCAAAAATTTCTTTGAGCAGCTGTAGCACCACTCTCACACTTCTGGACGGATACTTTCAAACTTGGTCTCATTGAAAGCATTTACTCCCGCCTGTCCAAATAGAGTAAACTCAAGGTATTTCAGTTATGCCCTTGATCCCCAGGTGGCATTTTGTGCACAGTTGTTTCCAACCCCGAATCCTCTATGTTTTGAAGCTACATGTATGATCAGGTTGGGTTACTTTATCCCACCAGTTGCCACTACCTGTGCCACTAGGGTACATGAGCCCATCCACTTAATCTCTACCATTGAAGTGCTCATGCATATTGATCAACTTGGTCCCAGCCTGCAGCTGTGAACTTAATCAATGTGTTTTTGATTAAATCTATACTTGGTGGTAACCTCAGAAGGTCAGGAATTTGGGCTGTTTAGGTTATGGGATGAATTGCCAAACGGGATGTCTTGGGGATGTGTTCTTGAGACATGTGGCCTCATACCATGAAAATTAAGTTGTAAGATAAGACAATGATAGTAGGAGGAAACCGGAGGCCCCGAAGAAAACCTATGCTGTCAAAGATAGGGACCCTCTCTGTCACGTAAGTGCACCGCGACGGACTGGTTTAATTGAACCCGGGACCTAAGAGGTGGTAGGTGCTGATGTTTCAACTGCGCTATCCCGACACCCAAAACAATGATGTCATCAGTGTAATTCACAAAACATGTAATTTCTTTAGTAAATATTTTATATCATAATCCAAATTGCAAATTGCAAATGTGAAGTCAAATAGTTTGTAACATGTTTTTTACTAGAAAAACTAGCGTACTAGAAAAACTAGCGTGTCGATTTGAAAGTTATACAGTTATAGTACATGTAGCATGCTAGCCCTGTTATTTGGCTTGGCTGTGTTGGCCATGGACACTTTTTTCAAAATACATACAGTACCAAAAACATAATACTTTAAATTATTGTTTTTGATAGTATCAAGTATGGACTAATCTATACTTGATAGCATTCTAGTGACTAGTTAAAAGTACAAGTACGTGTAGTGTGCATGACAGTAGTTACATTGAGCTACAATACTGTGGCGGGTTCAAATTAACTCTCTTACAATCACGCATTTTTGTCTTTTGTACATGTTTCACAGTCTTATATTACATAATTTAACAATATGATATGCTTCTTCATTTCCTTTTCTCTCCTCTTTCAAATCCACATCATGAGTCGTCGGGAATGAATTCAATGCCAGAATCACATCATTTTCCTCAAGTTAAGAAGCAACTTTCCGCTGATTTTTGGAATCATTCTTGGATGTTTGGTCATTTTCTCCTGGGCGAGGATGAGCACCACTGGCAAAGGGCCATGTCTGGAAAAAAAAGATGACGGCTAATTTTGCTGATCGGGTCATGATGCAATATTCTATAGGTGGGCTGCAATGGCCCATAGTAATTCACGAGTACAGAAGAACCTCCCTATTAGGGACACCCTTGAGACTGACATATGGCTGTCCTGCATAGAACACTATCCTTGAATGCGTCTCCAGTTCATCTTGAATACAATCCCGGATTCTCCCGAGGATCGAACCCAGGCCCTACTGTGTGGTAAGTTAGCAGGCTATGAGGCTCCTTTGTGCCTCAAGTAATGCAGCTGAGCACCACTTCACAGGTCTCATTTGAGACTGTGTACAAATTACCAATCTCACTGATCCTCTGTTTCCTTTCGACTTTTGATAGATACGCCAAACACAGCCGAGGTTATCAAGAACATTACCTCCGGACACTACAGTTATGTGATCATATCAGCATAAATGAAACCATCACCTGAGCTATCAACATAACACTATAGATAAGCAAGTTTACTGTAAACTGTGAAATCTTCGTGATTCTAGAAGTCGGTGAATAGGATACTGTCCATTTTGAGAATCTGGGTTCCTTGCATAAATGTAATGGTGAATACATCAAAATTTCAGTTTTCTTTCAAATAAAGTTTGCGTTTCAACTGGCATTCCCTAAATTTGCGAAAATTAAACCTTCCCTTGAATTTCACAGTTTACAGGCAGATGGCCAGTACTGGTTACCTCATCCCGGTTTTTATGTTACGGGACTCCATCATGGCAGTGAAAGGCAATACTGAACAGGAGTGACATCTATCAATTTATAATATTGAGATCAGACTAATTACTTCCCCAGCGAGTATAGCATATTTGACTAGGATCCAGCCCAGTGCTGGTAACTTATACTGGAGCATGACGTGCCATGCACGTCATTCGCACCCGATGGGGACATTTGGCATGACGTTCTACGCACTTCACCTGGAGTGAACGGGTCAATGAGAACATAATGGAAGACTGAAGGGAACATGGCAGATTGTGACAGGATAGGAGTCATGTGGATCAACCACATATATGATTACTAAAACAAAATAGCTTACCAGATTTATAGGATGGACTTTAGAACTTGGCGCCGTCTTCTCGGCCTCCGCATTATCCTCTTGCAGTAGCTCCCTCAGGTGGCCAATGTAACTGGAGGCCAGGCGAAGGGTGTCCAACTTGGAAAGCTTAGTATCAGAGGGAACCCACGGCAAAGTTGTTTTCAGTTTCCCAAATGCTTTACTGAGGACCCTCATCCTTGCCCTCTCACGAGCGTTGGCAGCATTTCTCTGGATTGGGTCATCAGAGTCGGAACTATCCTCGTCGTTTCTCATTAACTTGCAGGGAGGGAGTGTTGGGGGAATTTCAGGGCTTTTTGCTTTCCGTTTTCGTGTCATGGTGTCAGCTTACGTTTCGTGTCGTGTTGCAGTACGTTCATGAGAGGTAGTCAACAGCACGATCTCTATTCTTGACTTCCTTTCTAGCAGAAATCTCGAGGAAACAACATGGTAACTAACCTTTGATTGTCAGCAAAAGAGCGGTTAATTTCTGTCCTAACAAGAGCTAAACTCCACTAACACAGTAAGTACATTTCATACCAGCAGCTACCAAATGTCCCTTGGCATGTTCTGAAGCTGTGTATATCATATAAACGGTCCAATCATTTGAAGACGAGTGCATAATGTCAATCTCAAATCCCAATCTCAGACAGGGGGAACTTCTCCAAAATGTGAAATGGACAAGTGAAATGAGTCAAGCGAGTCAAGGAAAACTAGTAGAACAACTTTTAACAAACTAATGAAAAATTAAATGAACCGAGGGAAAGTCCTTGTTACTGCCCCTAGTTCCCGAGCCCTGTCCTTCCTAGTCCTTTGACGAGTTCCAGTGAAATGAACACGTCTTAACAAGCCTTACATTCACGTCAATCGATACATTTCCATCGTTCAATTAACAAAAATATCCACTTTCTCATGTTACCAATTTGTACCTTCAGGCCTAGCAACTCTTAACCGGACTTGGCGGACGAATCTTTACAGGCAAAGGCCCCGACTAGCTCCAGAAGTGTAATATAATAACCTCCTGAATTCCAATGAAAATTATGTTTGGAGGTTTTTGCAAATTGTGCTCCAACTGAGCAACACGGGTTTCAACGTGTTTAAGTCCTGTATCCAGATTTGATGTAATAGAAATTTATCAGAAAGTTCACAATGTTATAGTTATTCTTAATCACAATGTCAAGACTTGACCATCATTGCAAGGAGTCTCTAGCACCCATCCTTTCAAGAATCAGAAATCGGAGAAAAGCAAAGCGTAGGACCAACATCCATTTCACAACTCCTTTGAAAGTGTTGCTGGTTTATTGGGCAGGGTCCAGTGGTCAGTCAATCAAGAATATCGCTACAAACTCTAATTTCACCGATGTAAGACTGGGTGATTAGTTACTACGAAAACGAAACAAGGTCAAGATGGAACATGACGTCATGACCCTTGGACAAATTATAATGTCACTAATCGAATTATCAACAGTTGAATGAATTCAAACGACCATGCATACTATATTTAGCTTGAAACAGATATATGGAACTGGTCTTAGATTGGTGAAACTAGAGTATGCGGAAATTTACCTGTAACAGTTATATCCAATGAAAATACATGTTTTGAAACAAACTTGGCAAGTTCCGCTGTGATCAACTTCCAACGTCCACGAGATCGGTTCACAATATTCAATTGCCAATTTGTGGTCGAATCTCTGTTTACAAACTCTTTCCAAGCCGTAGACATCTCAAGATAAGTTCATTAACGAAACATAAACGAAATCATTATCGAGGAAACACGTGTCAAGTTATCTGTTCGGTTATCAAGTAAATAAATAGGTTGATCAAAGAGGTGTTGATATCAACAAAAACCTCAACAATTTTGACGCTTCGAGGAAATATACAGCCAATTGTCGTTGCAAACCTACCACACTCGGTTTAACCTTTGGCAAACTTGGTCGAGTTGATTGGTCTTATAAAATGGAAAATTACCAAGATTTCATTTGAGTTTAGTCAGGAATTTGCAAAGGATAACTTGAAGATAGCAGAGAGGTTAAGAAATGGTCACTTAAGACGGCGTGAGACCTTTATCATATACAGGCACATCCTTTAAGACAGAGGAAAGGATAAAAAAAGCTCTTTCAATTCAAAATAAAATGCACACAACCGTTTTTGGCCAGAACCATTAATTTTAATTGATGCATAACAAGAGTTAATTGGTCTGCTGATTGATATCAGGTTTAAGATTACATGCCAGGTTCTGGGTGACTGGTGTTCTGGTCATTAATGGCACTATGTGAAAAAAGTACTTCTGATATTGTGAGAAGCCCTTGTTTATGATTAGTTTTTAAAACACTATGACCTGTATTGGTTATTGAATTGATTAGGATGCTTGATGTACAGTGGAACCTCTGTTAGCGGACACCTCTCTACTAAGGACAACCTCTCTATCAAGGACACTAGTTTTGGTCCCAAATTGGTTGTTTCCATTCAATTTGACCTCTCTAATCAGGACACTTCTCTATTAAGGACAGCACTTGTCAGTCCCGAGGGTGTCCTTAATAGAGAGGTTCTACTGTATTTGAAAAGTCAGCTATCATGTCACAACGACGTCACCTGTGCCTCTAGAACTTCAAGTCTTTTCAGGCGTTTCCCAGAAAGTTGCGTTTGAAGTTGCGTTTGAATAAGCACTCTGCAAGTCTCAATAAGGTGAGTCGCACTCCGGATGTTGCGTGAAATTGATATATTTGATTAATTTGATTAGCCTGGAGATGTAAGGTAGACCGGCAAATTATCAAGTTCACATTTCAAACGGGCATTTACTGATAGCTTAGCTTGTAAGTATGAGAAAATTTCAAATACTACAACGTGCCAAGGCTGATGAAAATACTATGGTCCATGAGAACCTAGGGATTGTTAAACTCATTCCAATGTTTTGTAGCATGATTTCTACTTGTGTGGCTAATATACACTGGCAGTGAAAGTGAAAACCATTGGCAGTGAATATAGTGTAACAAATGAATCTAGGTTATAAAGGTGTACCTTTTATTTCCTGTACCTTTATTTTCCGTACCTTTATTTCCGTACCTTTTTTTCCAGTACCTTTTTTACTGTCATTTGAATTCTCTCTTTTTCTATTCATAACTTTAACTTTATTTGTTGCGTAGGCATTGCATAGGCCTTAGAAATATGTATATCAAATTTCCAGTATACTGTTATGGTTTTCAAAAGTGAAAACACGGCTATCAAGATCATGATGATTGTAAAGATTCTACAATTAACATTCATCATAGAGCTGGACCCAATTAACAATGTGCCTGGCCAATTAGGTCTTAACAGACAAATTATTAGATTTAAGACCAAACACAAGCTATTTAGGGAAATTGGCGAGAATCTTAATGTGAAATGCCAGGTAGGATGCCAGGTGCGCCCCCCCCCCTTTCCCAAGATCCTGGATCCGCCCTAATAAGATACCACTCGAGTATTTTAAAATTTAAAAGAACATGAATGTACATGTAGTTATTACCAAAAAAAAACGTCAGCTCCCCTGTTGGGCAACTTCTTCCATGAATTTTCCTCAAATTCATTCCGTAACAAAATTGTCCGCAATGTATTCAACTATTTTAAGGCACCACCTTAGTCACAGAAGAAGATAAATGGTCAAGAAAAGATTAAGACATAGGCCGAGTCTGAACCAGTTGAAGAGAATAATATTCTAAAAAAAAATTGTGTACTTTTTGGCTCACCTGTGAGCCTTTACCATCACGCAGCGTCCGTCGTCGTCGTCCGTCATCGTTAGACATGGGTGGCACGTTTTGTTACCGCTAAAGCCACTGAACTGAAACTTAGTACACATGTACCCCTTGGTGACCACTACTCAGAGACCAAAACGCGGTCTCATATGTTTCACGGTTTGGCCACCAGGGGGCCAAAGGTAAAAAATGAAGAAATGCGTTTTCTCCCTTATTACTGGTCTGAAAAATTTGAAAAAAATATGGTTGGTACTTCTACTAATGGGACATCACATATCCTCCGGGTTTTTGATTTGACCTAATTTTCAAGGTAAGATAGGTCAAAGTTCGCCGACGGCACCGCTGTTAGTCAATGGTGGCACGTTTTGTAACCGCTGAGGCTATTGAACTCAAACTTGGTACATATATACCCTTGGGTGACCTTTACTCAGAGACTGAATCGTGGCGTCATACGATTTACGGTTTGGCCAATAGGGGGCCAAAGGTCAACAACTGATTACCACACCAAATTAGACCTTGTATTTACAAATGCACATCATGTGCACCATACAGGGATCATTGACAATTGCTGGTCTGACCATAAAATGATATATACAGCTTTACCAATGTCAGAATCACTGACTCCATAGCCTCCCCTTCGACGGCTCTAGGAAAATTCGTCCCCGGATAATTCGTCCCCGGAAAACTCGTCCCCGGAAAATTCGTCCCCTAGGAAAATTCGTCCCCGAGGAAAATTCGTCCCTGGAAAATTCGTCCCCAGATAATTCGTCCCCGCGGATAATTCGTCCCTGGAAAATTCGTCCCTGAGGAAAATTCGTCCCCGAGGATAATTCGTCCCCGGAAAATTTAACAAAAGTTGAAAGTTTCTGACATTACTTTCTAGTAATAACTACTACCTACTCCTTTCGACTTTTCTCATTCAGTGTTATATCTCTATTTACTACCCTACTAGCTAGTTACCTACTCCACTTTTTTCAGTTGGTAGGCAGGCGAAATAATTTTTTTTTCTTCAAATAAGTATTTTTACTGGTCAGAATGAAGGAAAAGCTCTAAATTCTTCAATAAAATATTTTGCCTGCCTACCTTTACCTACTATAAAAATAGTGGGGTAGGTAACTAGCTAGTATGGTAGTAAAGAGAGATACACTGAATGAGAAAAATCGAAAGTAGTAGTTACCACAGTCCATTCGACAAGACTTAAGGGTCTTAGAAAGTAAAGTCAGAAACTTTCAACTTTGTAAAATTTTCTGGGGACGAATTTTTCTCGGGGACAAATTTTCCTAGGGGACGAATTATCCTCGGGGACGAATTATCCGGGGACGAATTTTCCTTGGGGACGAATTATCCTCGGGGACGAATTATCCGGGGACGAATTATCCGGGGACGAATTTTCCTAGGGGACGAATTATCCGGGGACGAATTTTCCTAGGGGACGAATTATCCGGGGACGAATTTTCCTTGGGGACGAATTATCCGGGGACGAATTTGCGGGGACGAATTTTCCGGGGACGAATTATCCGGGGACGAATTTTCCTGTAACCCCCTTCGACACAGGTGAGCACATGGTCCCTGGACCATTTCATTTACCTATTTATGCCATTTTGTGTACCTTTTTTTCTGGTAGCGCGTTTTCTTGTACCTTTATTTCCAGTACTTTTATTTCCTGTACTTTTATTTCCTGTACCTTTATTTCCGTACCTTTTTTCCTGTACCTTTTTTACCGTATACCGTAACGAATTCCCAGTTCCACCAGTTTTTCCACTGTTGATAGTTCACTGCTCTAGTTAATAGATTATTTATCATTGTCGTAATCAGTTAGTCAATGGTTTTCAGTTGTGCACAAGTATGCCTGTACAGGTCTTGGCCGACATATTTGATTTACACTTGACAATGCACTCTCTGCCAATCCAGGAAGCCTGGCCTATATATCAAGAGCTCCATTGAAACATTGGCAGACTGGTTTTAGAATAACATGTGCCACAATTAGGCCAGAGGCAGGATCATCGGAGAGTTTAGTCTATAGACAGGCCCACAGAGCTGGGAAGCTATAACCTAGGTTTGTATTTGACCGTCTTTACAGCGTATTAAGCCGAGAGCCTCTCTATAGCTGCTGCAGGTGGTGGCTTTCTGGAGGAGGGAGTGTGTGTGTGATTTGCACCGCAATACCAACGTAGCCAAAATTAGGCAGGGATTTCAGACTTTGGAACTGTTCAGGATGAGTAGAGGATTGTTCCGGGATTCGGCTGAAATTGTTTCTCAGGAATTTGGATAAAGCCTTTTTTATAAAGAGATATTGGGACCTCTACCACCTTTCCCCCTCACTATTTCATTTAAAGGTTTGATAGCTCTTAGTGATGAGTGGTATTATCTATTAGGCTTTTTTGTGTTTCATTTTTCAGAGAAATCATGGCTAGTTCCTCAAGTAAAAGACCATCCTCACCATTACCATCCACTTCTTCATTACGACCAGGAGTTGTGGAGACAAGTGCGGACAGCGCCATCACAACTGCGAGTGAAACTAATTACGAAAGTGAAATATCGCAAGCTCTGTCAAAAGTGCATGTAAGTGGCCCTGGCAAAACCGAAAAGGACCAAGATCAAGAAGACAGAAAGGACCTCTTTAATATAACTTGTGACACAAGTGCAACTGATTCACAGACAGATGACACTGATATTTCAAACTCATCTTTACCACGTGCGCTTGGCCCAGAGGTAAACCTTCAGGAGTACGATTTGTCCGAAAACGACAAGAAAGCTCTCGGTCTTGTGCAGCTTTCGTTTGACGACGCTCGCAAGTTAGAGGCGCAGACGGTTGGGCAGAGTCGCAATAGTCTGTGGGGCAAAAGCCGATTGAACAGGCTCACAGCCAGTAATTTTGGCCTGATCTGTAAGAGGAGAAGTTACACGGAGAAATTTGCAAAATCCGTCTTAACAGAGACGAAGGACTTGTCTCGTATTCCAGCAATCAAATATGGGCGGGAAAATGAAGCAAAGGCAATAGAGGTGTACCACAAGTATATGACAAAAGCCGGATACAGGATTAAAATATTGGAAAATGGTATTGTCGTGAATCCATCATTTCCCTGGCTCGGTGCCTCACCAGATGGGAAAATCCTTGATTCCAATGCCGGTTTTGGCCTCTTAGAAGTAAAATGTCCTGCATCATTCAAAGATGTTGATCCGCTTGAAGCATGCGCCAGTAAGAATTTCTATTGTGAATTGGTCGAGGGGAAACCAAGGTTGAAAAGAAAGCATTCGTATTTTTATCAAGTTCAAGGACAAATGGGTATTTGTGGTGCACTCTGGTGCGATTTTGTTGTTTATACGAAAAGGGGCATGATTATTTCTCGAATCGAATACGATGAAGACTTCTGGATGGAGATTATGAAGAAAATGACAATTTTCTACATGACGTCTTGCTTGCAATTGGTCTGCCACAACGATTCAACTTAAGTAAAATCAAGAAAACTTTTCTGCTTTTGCTTAATAATAGCATTCTCTTTAAAACAGAACAGTGTGAAACCAAATTACAGTAATCTGGGTTTTTTGGTTTCCCAACTTGATGTAATAGTATTATACAAGCTACAGCGGTGCTTCTAAAGTATTTCAAGAGGGTGTCCTAACTAAGGCATCCGGTAAGGAAGGTTCCACTATAGATTGTTGCACTTGATTGGGGATAATGTCACGAAGACGTTGCGTCACGTCACGTTACAGTAATGTAAAACCGTCAGGCAGACGTTACATATTGCTTCACGCTTCACTCCTCACGCCTCATGCTTCACGGTTCACTCGTGAACCGAAGAATTAACAAGGTATTTCAATGAGCCGTTACATAGGAAATGAAATGGCCAGGGCCATTGTGCTCACCTCATGTGGAGGAAAGATGGATAAAGAGCATGGTATTGTGTCATGTAGTGTTAGGTTTGATGTAGGTCCAAGCAATTACAATTTCCCCAAAATGGCCAATTTACAGTACATTCGACCTCTGTGACCTTGAAAAGTAGGTCAAATCAAAGAAGACCCGGGTGACACATTGAATGGTTGTTAGAATTAGATGTACCTATGATATAAAATTGGTGCCAATCGGGCAAGTCATTACTAGGAATAATGGCATTTTGAAGAATTTAGGATTTGGCCCCCTCCCTGGAGGCCAAACGGCAAATCAGATCGCACCAAACTTCGGTACCTGAGATCACCTGACCAAGGGGTACATGTGTACTTAATTTGTGATCAATAGTCATTGCAGTTAAGAAACGTGCCATAGTTACGGCCTGACAGCCAATTTACGCCATTTGACCTCTGTGACCTTGACAAGAAGGTCAAATTGAAAACCTGTGTGACATATACTGTATGGTGGTTAGATGTACCCATGATATCAAATTAGTGGCAATCGGGCAAGAAGATAAGGAATAATCACATTTTTAAGGTTTTTGGATTTTGCCCCCTGGTGGTCGAGTGGTGAATCACATTGGACCAAACTTCGGTCCCTGAGATCACCTGACTAAGGGGTAAATGTGTACCAAATTTGGTATCAATAGTCATTGCAGTTTAGAAACGTGCCATCGTTACATCCTAACGGCCAATTTACACCATTTGACCTCTGTGACCTTGAAAAGGAGGTCAAATCAAAAACCCGGAGGATATATGATGCACCTTTGCTAGAAGTACCTACCATATTTTTTTCAAAATTTCCCGACTACTATTAAGGGAGATATTGCATATTTTCACTTTTAACGTTTGGCCCCCTGGTGGCCAAACCATGAAACGAATCAGACCGAAACTTGGTCTCCAAGGTGTCATTACATAAGGGTACATGTCTACCAAGTTTCAACTCAATAGCTCTAACAGTTACGAAACGTGCCCTGCTAACGGACGACGGACGACGACGACGACGACGACGACGGACGACGGACGCCACGGTATGGGATAAGCTCACCTCTGCTAAGAGGTGAGCTAAAAATGAGGGCCTAAGTTGAAATGCCTTGGAAATTCTTCGGTTCACGAGTGAACCGTGAAGCATGAGGCGTGAGGAGTGAAGCGTGAAGCTCTATGTAACGTCTGCCTCAGAGCTGCAATCCATCGTGACGTGACGACGGCCAACACGATGTTATGTAAACGTTGTTCCCAATCGAGTGCATGAATGTATAGATGTCCACTGAAACGAAAGTTCTTCTTAGGATATCCTGTACCAAGAATTAATTATCAATTCTTGCCTGTACTAAGTAATATCAGCAGCAAATGCTAGTCTTTGTAAAGTCTCCAAGCAGTGCAATATAGAATCTCTTTGCCATTACAAATTTTTCAATTACATGAGCTCCCAGATGTGTGTGTTACAGGGCGAGTGAGGCATGTGACGATATCAGAATCAATAGACCAGTTCGTGATGGATCAGTTACCACAGAACCTACAGAAAACATGCACAAAACCTGGATATAAAAGAATAATATGTGTAGAATATTAAAGATTGTGCTTATCTGTTAATTCTGGGCCAATTGATCGCTATGATTCTGGTATCTTCATGTGCCTGTGATCTGTGTTCATGAACCCTTGAATTGCGGATTCCGAAATGGCGGCCTCTATTGGCAGTCACGGAACAACAACATGTAAGTTACGCGATTGGGCAGGAGTCTGGTCTATACGTCTAGCCAGGGTGGCTCCTGAGAGAACAACAGAAAGTGGTCTACAAAAAGTGCTTTATTTTCCAGACAAAATGACTTCGTTGATAGCATGGCCCACTTACAACGCCATATTCAACTTTTCATCATTCACCAAGTCCATACACGAACAATAGGAAAATCTCACGAGTGCTATCTTCGAGTGAAAACATGAGGGATTTGTGTTTGGCCTGGAAACCCACAAGACGGCAGATGTAGGGAGTTTCCCAGGCTCACACTGTTCTCCTCTTCAGAATATAAATACTGCCATCTCATAAACAGGCATAAGACACTATCCTTCCTTCAAAACAGACATAAATAAAGTACAGGTGCAGGCATAAGGTAAGACAGGTCAGGACCGATTTGGTTACAATATGTGCAGGTTTGTAGTTCAATTCACCAAAATTGTTGATGTTTACCCTACAAACGTGTGCCCTTCAGCATGCAGGGACACAAACAATCTCGGGATTCTCTTGAAGTGCTCTGCAAATCGGCAATAAACTACTGCGACCAGTGATCATGATCCACGTGACAAAAATCGTATGTTTGCAGTGGTTAGTGACAATAACAAGAATCTGACTGCAGTGATCAAAGCCAGCGGCTACTGGTTACACCCACAGAGGAGATATCTTTTCCGTCGCATATAATCACAGGTTGCAGCGATATAAATTGCTTGTTTGCGCAGCGCCTAACAACACAAGCAAGCTTGTTAGAACGCCTCATTTAGGAAACCTGCGACCACAACAGCCATGGAATATTGGCAGTTTTGGTATAGACGGTTTACCGAAATAAATTTCGGCCATTTTGAAAAGGCCTTTTCACAGGCAGCGTTCGTTAACCATGACATAAAAGTCACGTTGTAAATCAAATCCTCACTAAAAGCATTCAAAATATCATGAACATTGGAAGACATGGACAACTTCTAGTAAATTGCTTGAATAAGCTTGTCTATTGTTACTTTTATGCCATGGTAAACATACGTTGCCTGTGAAAAGGCCTTTTCAAAATGGCCGACATTTTATTTTCGCAGGTTGTCTATTGTCTAAACAGACATTTTTCCTTGCGATCGACGTGAATAAGAGGCTAACCTGACAACAGGATCTGTACGACTGTTGGTCACTCCAGAAAAAGTCTCGACATTTTGATGATCGCCAGAAACTAACATATCAGCGCCTCCAGTATGCAGCTAAATCCTCCTCGGATAACTCAAGAGTACATTCCAAAGAATACACATCAGCAGTTATTAGAAAATCATAGTCAATGATATGAAATATTTGATACAAAAACACTCCCTTCCTGAAGCAACTATGCAAAGACTTCGTGACAAGCTCTCTTCAGTCCTTCCACGACTTTGCCGACCTCGCTGTCGGAGAGATCACAGTTGACGGCAAGGCGGACACTCGGTGGTGGAAGGAAGAGTTCTTCTTGATCAAGATACCTGGCAACGGTCAGAATTACACTACTCTCGCGTACCTGCAAAACAAATGCATTACCAAATGAGGGGTTTGACGAGGCCACAAGCAAAACAAATGCAACACTCAGAAGGCAATGGCCAAGTACGGACGCAGATTAATCTCCTTTGCAGACTGTGCGACTATTTTAGGCCTTATCTAAAAGTCGAAATGCATGATTTTTTATTTTGTGGGAACCCTATGCAGAATCTTAAAGTACCTTGTCAACTATTTGCTGTAGCTTAGCCAGGCTGTCCTTCCTTTCCTGGCAAGGCTTGGCCAGGCGTAGGTGTAGGATTGGTGACATTGAATCACCTGTAATCTCCAGGCCGTTCAAACTGAAAGAAATTATTTAGAATCATATCAATATTCATCAGTGTGAGAGAGAGTGCTCAACCTAAACTGTGAAGACCAGCCATGCTGAAGGAGTGGTGGGCCAAACGCCTCAATGGGGTCCACCCGAGCCACTGGTGGTCCCTACATCCTGTCTCGAGGAGTCAGGAAACATGGGATAAGAAAGAACCTCCCTCTTGTTTTCTCTCTCTTATGTATTCTGATGTCCAAGGCATCAACAAACGTGTTATGCAGGTCTGCATCAGCTTTCTCAATCAAGGTAGATACATGTAGAATGCTGGAAACCAGCCCCAACCAATTACTCGTAAAACAGAACACTGAACATTTAAAGCAAAGAAAAATCTTCAAAGAAAATCTTCAAACCTACTTGGCAAGTTGATCATAGAGGCTCTGGCATTTTTGGCGCAGATTCTCCAGGATGCTTGGATTGTTCTCCATCTTGTGAAGGGCTTCTTTGGCAGCCACGGCCAGCATTGGAGGGAGGGACGCGGAGAAACAGTATCCGAGCCCTGACAATCTCTGAAATGTCAAAATATCATTAAAACTGGGACCTCAAATCTATCCCGAACACTCCCCTAGACATGGACAGAAGAGAGGCAACCACCATCTTTCATCTTTGGACAGGCCATTTAAAAGTCCATCTAGGGAGGACGAACAGGCCAGAGTCTGGAAGGTGCCAGTGCAGGAGGTGTAGCTTATTTTCTCGGTTGATTTGAGAAGGTCTGGTCTTGGAAAAACCAGTGCAAAAAAACCGTATCCAGTGATATCTAATCTCTTCTGGGGGGATCTGAAGAGGGTGTATTTGGGGTGTAAAACATGAACATATGACATGAACTCACCTGATGATCAACCACAAACTTGCTGCCGATAGCAAAGCCCCCTATTGACCCAAGAGAGTACTCAAGGCTTGCCGTGATCAAATCAATATCATTCACCTGTAAGAGAGACATTGTCAGTGTTTACGTGTACATTGTATTTGCATTTTTCTTATTCGAATTTTCTTAATGGCCAAAGATTGGGTAACTTAAACATCTTAAACAGTCCGATCTTTTGTGATTGGTTAAAATGAGGCCGTAACTGCTACATATATTCATCTCACAGCAGCAGGTACCATGAGAACAATTTCTGCTTGAAAATTTTACCAGAGCAAACTGCAACTTGCATCAACACTAGATTTCGGTAACAATAAAGACCTGCCCGATCTTTTGGGACTGCTGAAAATGGGGCCATAACTGGTATATTCATTTAATTGGGAACGGTGAGAACATTTTCTACTTGAAACTTTACCAGAGAGCAAAAATGCAAACGAACTAAACTTACGTCGACACCGAAGTGTTCTGTGACTCCTTTCCCAGTGGCACCAAGAACACCAAACGATATGCTCTCATCTATAAATAACCTGACTTTGTACTTGTATTTGAAATCGACTAGCTTCTTCAATGGGCAGATATCACCAAAGTTGACGTATAAACCCTCAACGACGAGGAATCTTCTCGTGGCACCAGCTTTCTTTGGAATCTGAAGAGAATAAGTAATATTATCGTGTCATTTAACAACATTTTCGGCACCCAGCAGCATCAGATACGAACACCTCCAGTTCTGGTTGTGGTACCTTGTCACTTGAACAAATGTGAACGTAAGAGCAGACAACCAATTTGAACCATCCTACTTGAAAAGTTTTTGGTCAAAACGTGAAAACTTGACTGCTCTGGTCTGATGATAATACCTTTGTGAATGACAGGGTGTCAAAAGTTATGTCTCCTCCTCTTGTCTAATAATAATAATAATAATGAGTCTTTTATATAGCACAATTCCGTGACACTATAGTTCTCGCTCAAAGCGCTTTGGGATATCATATTATTACCCCGGTCTCCACAGAAATCAATCAGGGGTTTCAAGGAGCAACCAGAAGGTGCTCACTTGAACTCGACCAGTAGGGGAACTAAGCAGTGACTCGGCCGGGAGTCGAACCCACGACCTCCTGATCATGAGGCCGACTCTCTTCCACTGCGCTACCGCTGCCCCTAAGGCCTTCTGATACCGATGGTATGAATAGTACTTCAAAATTGAAACTTTTTACAAATTGACCAGTTTTTGACTTACTTTTATGTCGTCTCTCTCCTGTTCCTTGAGCAATCTCTCCAAGTCATCCATGTCGTTGTGCTTGAAGAACATCAGCTTACTCCTCGAAGCCTGAAGGCCTTTCTGGATGGCAAATGATACACCCTCATCACTGAAACAGGAGATTGGCAACTGATTAGTGTCAAGACATAAGTGGGAGTGTGGTAGGGAGCAGATTTCTGACTTGCAGTCCACTGGTCATGGGTCCTTATCGGAACTAGTTGCCTCTCACATCAAGATTTTTGGATAAAGAGACCTCGAAACTTCAACAACAGAGTAGTGGACCAGGAATCTAACCACTTTCAGTCAAGGGTCTCCAGGTATTGCCTGGAGACGTACGGTGGAAGGAGCTTCCCTGTCCAGGCAGCCAGACTTTGGTGTTGACATTCAAGGCTACGACTGATGCCATCATCAGGCTTAAACACACCTGTTCAGACGATGTTTTGATAGACCGCATGAGGGCCATTTTGGAATTTCGCAGTATAAAAATGTAAATTTTAACTTTCAATTTAGGTTCCTTTTTCTGCACTCAATTCATTGAATAGTCAATCGCAACACTCACCAAAATATCACATCGGTTCTCTTAGAATAGGCAGGAATGGCACTGGCAATGGTGGCAAACCCATAGGAATATAGAGCAGCTTCTTCACATTCCATGAACCTGGCAAGTTCTTCTTCAAGCTCAAGGTGCACATCTGAAAGAGAGCTCACAATTTCAGCCAATCTTTGCGGACCTAGAAGTTCAATTCTTCTTCTTGGTTGTTCTACATTTTTCGGAATGTTTGAGATGCACCTTGACAGTCAGTCCATTTTCAGTAAAATTTCGGCTCTTCTGAACGAGAACACCTTCACGCCATGAAGTTCTGATGACAATCGTATTCAAGTTTTAATGCCTATGCAACAATTAGTATCAAAATTATAAGCCAACAAATTTGTGTGACATCACAGAGAGATAACAAAAGGACAAATTGACAGAGGTTGTCCAACTCACCAACAGTTCCATAAAATCCTCGTGGCCCACAGGAGCCAACGCCATACTTTCCAATGCACTGGACGGCAGCATTCTGAAACAAGATATTTCCATAGATGAGACAGAGCCGGAACGATTGTGACAAGAAGGAATGCCGTTAGTTTAAATATCTGAGGACATATAAAACACATTGGCTACCCTTGTGTGCCGATGCTGCCCGAGACACTCCCAAGGACAGCACAGCACCCGAAATCGAGGCCTTTCGAATTCAAAAGAATCTTGGCACGGCACAGTAGAGAATGAGATGAAGCAGCTTTGTCTAGCCGATCCAGAGGAACAGACAGGGTGCATACTTAAGTGAGTTGAGACTGGTTGAAGCCTTACAAGCCTCACAGGCCCCCTGCATACAGTGGCATAGTAAGTAAGTGGCTACCGATGTCCAAAGGAACTAATTTCCAAACTCTCCTCCTTGTCTTCATGCACAAAAATAGTCAAGTTCCAAGCGATCTCAGCAATATTATATTGCTGCATATGAAACCAGGTGATCCCTGCAGTCACAAGACCCTTTGTCTTGAGTCAGTGAGTATATATTTTTTATGTGTTTCTTACCTCAATGTCTTGGTCTCCGATCATGTTCAAGAAATTCATCGAGGCCATATTCAAATACTCCTCACCATTTATGGTTACAAGCTTGGCAATTTTACTGAAAAAAATAATAAGAATCACATACTGGTCAAGAGAATCCCAATGCTTTTGTGATGGCAAGCTCTGAAATGGATTCAAAGTTCTGTAGCCCCCAAAAATATTCACCTCCGGTCTTGGTGATTATGTAGGAGTCTCAACCAGATAATTATTCAGGAGTATTTGTAAACCAGACGGCTTCTGACTGTGACAAATACCAGAATGGCGAAACACTGGAAAGCCCAACCAGACCCTCTCAACCAGCCAAAATTCAGTGGTTTTTTTGACAGGTATCACGTCACAGTTTGGCATATTTGGGTACAGAAAGCATCTGCTACACCGGCCTCCTTTTGTTTTAACCCTATAACACCTAGAGCCACTGCCAGCGCAGGGGCTTATTCCCCTAGGCCCCGACGTGATTTTACCTGGAAATCACATTTTTTGCGATGGGTCCAGTTTTTTACAAAATGACATAGGTGAACTTCCAAATAATGTATTATAAGTCCCGTTTATTAAAAAGAAGATGAAATTCCCCATTAGATAGGGTACATCCAAATCAGAATCAAACAAACGATCCATTTCAGCAATTCAAATGTCCAACCTGAATTTACTGGCTTGAAGAGAAACAAAAACTTAATCGTCAAATATCTCAAAAACTTCTACAGCAACCACCATTGTTCATCTGGGTATTTGAAAGCTTAAGTTTCATAGATTAATAATAGGCGGCGCTCTGAAGGAGATCGGTAGCTAAGCGCGCGAAATTTGAATATTGGTGTGCAGGCCTCATAGGGTGCCTCCAGTGAGATCGGCGGCGGGCGTCATAGGGCGCCTCCAGGTGTTGTAGGGTTAAAGTCTATCTCTGGTCGACATACCTGGTGACGTTATTTCCGATGAAAGCCTGTAATCCTGGATCATCTTCTGGCGTGTCAGGCACAAGAGGTTGTGGTTTCCATTCTTGTATCAGTTCCTCCTTTTCCTGTTAAAGACAAAATTAACACTGAAGACTCCCTTAGCGGACACCTCTCTAAAAGGACACCCTCTCTAATAAGAACAATAGTTTTGGCCCAAAATTGGTTGTTTCCCTGCAATTTGATATCTCTAATCAGGACACCTCTCAATTTATGGACAGCACTTGTCAGTCCCAAGGGTGTGCAATTATTACCTGTTCCGAGAGTTCAGACCGGTGCGGCTTTGAGCTCTTGACGAAGAGAAGTCTGATGATCCATATAATGAGGAGAACTTCGAATAATGAGTGATATATGGGAGCCTGAAAAAGAGGACATATTTATCATTTTACTGCTGATGATTTAAGGTGAAACTCAATTTTCCCAAACTTTGGAATCCACCAGAACTCTATTGATGGTTGAACACCAACAAATCGGAAAAGATATTGTTTTGAAGCAGGGGGATTTTTCTTAAATGACTGCTGCAGCAGCCAGTCCCAAGTAAAAGCGATAGGCCAGCCCAAGCATGCAATTGCAATTGCAAGGCCAAGGCCAGGGACTCGGGGAGGGAGGGGAACAACAGAAGAACTTGTCTCCGAGCCCATGCAATAATTCCCCTGGAATGATATCCTACACTTAGTTTAACATCTGCTGAACCATTCTGATAGTGACCAGCACCTGATAAATGCCCTGAACAAGCTCTGAAATGTTCCAAGTGGCTGGAATGTAGGTCATCTTCACTTCTGGTTTCTCCCTTTGCAAAATGAGAAAAGCTCCAGTGGATACTTTTGGTAGTATACAGAGCTATCATATATGCAACCGCAGGTTAGTTCTCACATGGAGGCAGAAAGAGTGGTTAAGTGAGATTTTATACTGAATTTATTTACCATCATTGGGTTTAAAAACTCATTTTTCAGTGCTGTTATGACTTAATTATTTGCTTTTATATGATTTTTAGTAAAACCCACACTAAAAACTAAATTGCGGCTGTATTAATTTTACAGCTCTGTATAAATTTCAGTTTAATGGCTGTCAGCAAGAAGAAACAAAAAGAAAGCGACTATTTGATATTTACGTTTTATTTTGCGTTTAAAGCGGTAAATTACAACATATTTCACTCGATTTAACCCATTGTCTCACGCCTGATATATTGGTTTATTACTGATGTATCATGATGGTTGTTTTCTGCTGTCATTTTAGTCATTTTGATCATATATTTCGACACTTCTTTCTGTTGCTAATGTAAACCATGTACAGGGTGTCCCAATGTCAATCCAGGGGAAGTCATATTTTTTGACATAACACAATTGGCGGTGTGTTACAATCGTAGATCATGCATAATCAGGTGCGCAACGTCAATTGCTGGCTCTGTTAGTGTTAGCTTATTGGTCAGTTATGCGCAAACCGTACCATTCCATTGTCATATATTTCCGGGACCGAAGACAAATTTCTTAAGTGTCGTATTATTAAATCGTACTGACATCCTCCATTACCAGATGTTGGCATTGTTCAGGGAGTTTTATTTTGGATTCCCAAGTCCATATTCAGTATCAATTCCGAATAAAGACTCGTTCTGAACCTAATAACATTAACACTAACAGTAAACAAACAGTTTGTTTTTCTTCAAGATGGAATTGACTTGACTTGATTCATGACCAAGTTCGGAAGAAATTGACGATGGATGACATGTTTGTTTACGAGCCACCATTGTCCCTCTGGGCTTTGGTGGACCAGTATGTTCCGGATAACGAAAGAGATGAGGTGAAGAACATGCTGGGAGAGTCCTTGGTAGATCAGAGTCTGGAGTTGCATTTAGAGGTAATTATGCAACAGTCATTTCCTCTCTAAGTGCCTTCCGATTGAGAAGCATGAGTAGCTTGAGATGGACTTCTTTTCCCTGGTTACAGGTTGAGACAAAGGCCAATGTACATCATGTAATTTTGACCCCAAACTGTGGACTTTCCAAAAGACACTCACAAGAGCAAACACTGAAGAAGTAGACCAAATATTGAAATAATGGCTGATAAAATAGTGATGTTACTTATCGAACTTTGTGAACATGTAATCATCTCATTCTTTAGGTTGATACTTTGCTTGAGATCTGGAGAGACTTTCGTGATGACTCTATCAAGGAAAGGTCATCGGAGAGATTGCCGGAACCACCAGCAGTGCGTGACAGGTTGCGACAAGAGATAATGTTCTTCGTTGAAAACATCAGAGAGAAAGCTGGAAAGGAAGGAAGGTTAGTATGATAAAAATGATAGCACAAATATGGATGGCCTTGTTAGGACAAATCCTATGTCTCGCAACTTATTTGTCATACCAACATCCGTAAAGAGGTTGGTTCATGTAAACTCAGTGTCAGTAATCAGGGTTCCACAAGGATAAGAGGGGGAACAAAAAAATTAGAAAAAAACACCCACTATACATTTAGTAAATAACTGCTCCAGAAGTTTTTGCACCTCCATGTAAGACCTAAACTTGGCACCTGAATTGGCTCAGCTGTTGGGATTCTAAAACTCAATTTTGTCCTCAATTCTTTTGGGGGAGGGGGCATCCCACCCTTGAATCATTTGATTGGGACATCCCCCGTCCCCCCCCCCCACATAAGGAAATAAACCCTGATGTTGATTTGCCTGGTGTTGTAGCCATGTTTTAACATCAACTTATTCTTGTTTTTTCCTGCAGAGACCCCAATAGAGTTTTTGCGCGCCATAACCATGATGTTTTAACGTATGCCTGTGATCAATCAAGTAAGTACTGTATCCTAATGTCCCTCTGTAAATGTTTTGTCCACATCGGTTTGGGCCGTGGAGCGCAAACTACTGTTCAGATTTATTTAAAGTTTGGTTCTTACTCATCTTACATGTAGCTTCGTGACCCTTTATCATGTAATGGTAATGGGGAATGTAGTACTAACATGTCAGTTTTCTTCATTGCAGGTACGTCCTCTTCTGACACTTGGTCGCGGCCGACGACAGCGAGGAGCTCGACTGGCAGAGAAACGCCAATGAGATGTACGCCGTCCAGTTCCAGTGAGAGGTGAGGCAACTCGATTACCAAGAATTGATAAAGACTAGGCTTTAATAATTCCTGTGAATACTTAAAGAGTAAATCCAAAATGTTTATAGCATAATGTTATATTGTGGTGTATTTAGATTCATTTCGTTCTGAAATAAGACACACACGTGTCTGACGTCATGGGGAAAACTTGGTGCAGACTAAGAAACACATTAGAGAGGTTGCGACAGTATTAAAAGAAGTTTAGCTAGATATCATATTTCAATTACTTGACTGTCTCTTTCTAGGATGTCTTCCCTCTCCACAGTCAGTGATGATGTCGAAGCCATGCATGATAAACTTAATATATTGCATTTGGATGAAATCACGCAGCATCTAAGGTAATCTTACATGTGTTGAAAGATTCTTAATCGGTATCGGTCTCCCAGTGCAACTAATTAGTTACAAGTGGAGAAATGTCAAGGAATAGACAGCTGGCTGGGAAAGAAATATCATCTTATACTTATTTAAATTTTCAGGACATACCTTGAAGAAGAAGTCCAACAGTTGTTGAGGGATATAGAGTTTTTACAGGTTTGTTTTTATTTTGTGGTAGGAAGTAAATAATCAATCTAGATGCTCACGCTGCATAAGTTTAAGGAATTGACACCAAACTGGAGGTATTGGTTTGCCAAACATTCAATTTGTTTCATATGTTTCTTACCAAAAGGTATATAATTTTCAGTCAAGCATGTTCAGGCACGTCGTGATTTTCTGATTCCAGGAATGTTTAGAAAGAGAAGCTGATTTCCGTGACAGTGCTGGCAGCATGACACAGAGGGAACCTACACTGACAGGTAAAGTTGAATACTGAACCCAGAAATATTGGTGTGGCATTTATGTTTTCCTTCACAGATAATCATGAAAGTTTATGGACAAGTTTACAGTATGATTCGATACTATTTAATATCAACTTCTCTGTGTTTATCATTCCAGAATTGAGAGAAGAGAGACAGAAATTGGAAAAAGATCTTCTCGAAGCTGCAAGACCTTCTCCTCCAGCTATAAAGAAAGTTCCTTTTAGGTAAGCTTGTCATCATTTTATTGACCTTATGTATCTCATTTGCATTTTATTGACTTTATGTGGTATCATTTGCATTTTATTGACTTTATGTGGTATCATTTGCATTTTATTGACTTTATGTGGTATCATTTGCATTTTATTGACTTTATATGGTATCATTTGCATTTTATTGACTTTATGTGGTATCATTTGCATTTTATTGACTTATGTGGTATCATTTGCATTTTATTGACTTATGTGGTATCATTTGCATTTTATTGACTTATGTGGTATCATTTGCATTTTACTTATTATTTCATTATCATTTTCCAGACCATCTCCTGAAGGTTTGAAAACTGGGACAATGAAAGTGCGCAGTCCAGGAACGATGTCTCCTACGGCTCCAGCCCGTCCAAAACCGATGAAAGCATCCCACGACGTCTCGACAAAGGTGCTGGAATTCCCCAATCAAAATCAAAATATTGGACAGAATGTGCGAAATAATAACAATTGCTTGGACAGGACTGGCAATGTGCCAAATATTGCTAATGCTAAATTGGTGAAAGTTACAATACCGGCCTCAAGAACTGGTTCAGCAGAGCTTAGTCCAGTGCCCCCAACGTCTGCTCGACCAAGTTCTGCTTCGAGGTTTCGGAGGATGGTACTGAACTGCCGGGATTCACCTTGAGTTTGAAATGATGTGAAAGAGGGGCGTGGATTCAGGGGGTGGCGCTGTGGCATGAAACTTCCTAATATTTTGAGACAAAATCCTTGAAAGTGATTGTGAAATTGTCGGATTAGGCGAAAAAATTGACACACTGGAGGACAGTGATTTTCAAGACTTCTGTTTCCGTTTTGTCACATTAGGGGAATGCATGGGACTTTCTTTTAAGAATATTACTGTGATGGAGCAATATTTAGGTCCAATGTGTCGTTACATATGCTGGATTAGTGGTGGTCTCATGATGTCGGGACCCAATGCAGGTAAATGCAAAGCGTCATGTCATTGTCGAAATATCGCCATAGATTGCCGGTGGTTAAGTGGTTAACTAGTCTCAGTGAAGGTGTTATTTCTAGACTTGGGCATGTTGATCCCACTCGCTCAGTGCAGACTCGATGTAGGGGTGTATTCATGTAAAACACTGGGCTGAGCTATAATGAGGTGTTCAGGCCCAGAGAGGACGACCTCCCAAAAATATTCAAAGTTCTCTCTGGGCGGCACCTTCAGGGCCATCTGAAACAGGTTGTTGGGGTGGTGATACACTGGCACTGAAAGTGCTAAACCGAATTAATTTTAATAACGTACTTCACAAATGATGTACCTGTAAATAACTTATCCGTCCACCGTTTGCTTAATTTTGAACTTGTTTTGTTGGTAAATGCAGTAATGTGCAAAACTGGAACCACTCACGTGGCACTATTTGAATAACAAGTTTAGAAGGAGCTCGACGCTATCACTGATGGCGTTCACCTTTGCCTCGTTTGATGGTTACCACCTGATGTTAAATTTGTATGCTTTATTGTTTTTATTAAAGATTTCTCTTTTAGTAAATATTCTTTTCATTCATTATTGATCATCCTTATAGCTTTTGAGGAGTGATCAGTGGTATTGTTGTTTAGTCCCAGGCTCATAATCAGGAGGTCGTGGGTTGGATACTTGGAGGGGGTTTTGTCTTTGTGTCCTTTGGCAAGCACTTGCTTCTCTCCACCCAGAAGTCAGTAGGTACTTAGCTGGCAGAGATAGCCATGAATATCGAGTCTAGGACTGCCAGCACTGAGAGGCAGCTGGAATGTATACTCTCTATGGAGTTGAGCTTGAACGAGAAGACGGGCCAAAAGCTTGGGTAATCTTGTAGGCTTCTTTGTGTTCGACTGGTTAAACTTTCACACTGTTCGTCCTCAAGAACATGGCAGTGTGACACAAATCGGCCTGAAAATCGCTTGACCCGAGGATGTTATGGTTACTTTAACTCTGAATACAGAATAAGGGCCTTCTAAACAGCTGCCTTGGCTATTGTTACAGGAAGTTGTCAGTGAAGGTTGAAAGCAATCATCTCGATCTACAAGGTTTTAATGCAATAGGTGATGCACGTCGTGGCCACTGCCTATAGGATCATAGGTTGAAGGCAGTAGCCAGTTGGCATGTGCTGTAGACGTGGACGTCACTACAGGCTTTTTGGCATGTAGAAGAAGTCCACCTCAAGGTATTGTCCACCCAGGCATAGTCTTGTAAGTTGCCATGGCATAAATACCAAATGCAACAGACCATGGCTTACCGTCACATGCAACTCCAACTTCTAGTCTATTCCTGAAGAGAATTGACTACGTCCCCCTCAGTCCCAGCGGGTACCCCAAATCTCGACCAAAGTAGCCCCTCCAATATCAACATGCATTCCATCTGATGGATTTATGGTACCTTAAAAGGAGATTACCTGAAGCCCATATCAGAATTGGTGAAGGAACGAAGATGGCAATGGTTGGGCCATGTGCTCCGAATGCCTGCAAATGCATTGCCAAGGAGAGCACTCACATGGACACCACAGGGGAGACGGAATAGAGGCAGACCAAGAGAGACCTGGCGGCGTTCCATGGCAAAGGAACTTCAAGAGAAGGGCCTAACGTGGGAGGCAGCCAGACAGCGAGTAGCCAACAGACTTGAGTGGAGGACCCTGGGGAACGCCCCATGTGCCACCTAGGGCACGAAGGGTCCCAAGAGAAGACTATGCCGTCGGCAGGTGAGACAGTATTAGCTTTTGAGAACGCCAGATGTCACCATTGCAGGGACCCAATTCAAATTACGGCAAACCTATTTCGCAGGACCTGTTCCAAACAATGCTAATGCTTCCATGTACTTAAGAAAAAAAAACATTGGTCAAGGTTACATCACCTGCACTGAGAGTCAATACAGCAAGATGGGCAGCCACAGTTAGTAGCCAACCTAGGGCAATCGATTATAAAATAAAGCCATCAAACGACATCACATTTCTGACTCTGCCACATTTGGAAGTCATTTTTGTGATGCAACAGTATAAAACATGGCATGCAGCAAAAAGAAATACTCAACAATGGGTTATAGAAATATACTTTATTGTATTCTATTTTCCAGAATATTTAGAAACCGAGTTTGCATAAGATGATTTACATACGGAAAGAAGTGGGGTGTACGTGTGCAGGGGGGTTAGGGTGAACTGTTCAGTGCCAATCGTGACTTACAGAATTTCAAGGAGGTTGCATGGCTTTGAAGGATGCAAATCAGATCAAATAAATATGATACTGTTCAATCTTAACTGACAAACTAAGTGGACATTTCCTTCCCTCGCAAACTTTTTTATTGGAAAATAAAATTTTTTAGAGAAGTTTTCACAAATTGTAAAAATAAATAGGTGTGAATATTTTACAGTATCAGTATTAGTACCAACCAATTTATGAACAGTTGTTATATTTGTCCATTAGAGCGTGAACCTGAAACAGGGATACAATTCACCTCAATTTGGTGGCACATGCAAACTCAATTTCGCTTGTGCAACACTGCACTCCTCAATTGCCTCAACACAGTTTATTAGATGGTTACACAATTCACATTTCATGCAACTTATAGGCAATCACAAAGCAGTTGATACAACATATAACTTTACCAGATAATCTTACCAATATACAGTATGTACATGAATAATAAATATTATTATTACTCTATTGCTTAGTGGACTTAGATATTACCTTGGAATCTTAGTATCAATTCAAAAATTTGTGAAAAAAACACCACAGAAATTAAAGGTTAACATTGTTCATGTTCAGTGCATTTTCTTGTAACTCAGCTATAGATAATAGAAATAAATATTGCCAAAGTATACAACCTATCATGAAAACGGTGATACTTCCAATTATATACTTCCAATTATATCAGTGTTACTTCGAATTTCTCTGTTAACATATAATCCTCTTTATGGCTTAGTTGGTCCTTTGATTCACTTTAGTATGATGCAACCAAACACAGGAGACTAAGGAGGAAATACTCCAGTTTCACCACTCTAAGACTGCTCTATCAATGACCATGAAATCGACACAAAGATCAAGGACATCATGTAATAAACATTGGACAATACATGTAGTTACCAATTAGTGTCCATCCCAATTGAACATGTTGACCTGCATCTAACAAACGTGTCAAATATCTGGAGCGGCTTGGCCTAAATATTTAAAAAAAGTCTTAGGTTGGTGAAACTAGAGTAGTAATTTTGGGACAAGGACACACAATATGCAGCATTTTCTTTTAAAACTACAACTATCTGCATGACAGCATCATATAAACAAAGATTGAGCACAGAATTCAAGAAATAAACAATTTAAATGATAAAAAAAATGTACCAAGGTTCGTGCATAAAATAGTCATATACAGACCCAATCATATCTATCAACTTTATACACAAGAAAATATCAAATTTGAAGGGCCGAGTAAACATTCACAAAACCTAATAGGCATCTCTAAAATAGTTCCAGTTGACTTTATTTGAAGCAAAAATTGTGTTCAGAATCTACCAATCTGATTGATAAAATCAGTAAATACTTCAGCTAAAATCCCCATGCGCATCAAAACCCCTTCGCCTTTTGAATCACATCCCAACTACTTCACAGAGTACAGAGTTAGTAGAGCACTATAAGCGGAGAATTTTCACCTGTTCAAAGAAGCCCCCACAATCACAGAATACTTTTAACACTGCCTCACTAGATTCCACAGTCTCTTTGGGCAGTCCAACTCCAACTCCAAGAAGTCTTGGCCAAGTCAGCATTGATGGCTCCAGTCGACAATAAAAAGTTTGCGGAGTCATAATAATCTGAATGACTTCTCACCTAAGATTAAAGAATATTGGTAGACGACAGAAGAAGTTTATACTCCTCCAGTCCCCGAACTAGATTTATTGACGAAGTCATTTCATGACTGCCAACACAGGCTGCCATTTTGGACTCACTACTACAGGATTTGTGGAGTAGATCGCAGTTGCCTGAAATTACCAGAATCCTAGTGATTGCTCAGCCCAGGATTAACTGACAAACAAACTGAAATATAATACACATATCACTCTTTTATGTCCAGGATTTATGTGTTCCTTTTGCATGTTTTGTGGGCGTTAATCCATCGCTGATTGATTGTTCAAATTTTGCGTCTTCACGCGCCTGTGAACAATGGTGTAAATAAAATCTGTGGTTTGGCAGAGAGAATACATCATCCTCTGATCTGCTTGGAGAATGGATGAAGTTGTGCAATAGTCAGCTATCAATGTGGTGAAGCAGCTTGACCAATTTAGATAAGGCTTGCAGGTAAGTGTGGTCTCCACAGGCAACCGGAAACTGGGCATCCATTATGGCCATGAAAAGACACTGGACGGATTTTTTTCGCCTATGCACTTATCTTCGTCTCGTTCCACCGAATCCTGGAATTAGAAAAGAAATAATTGTTCATAGTTTACCCAAGGAGCAGAACAGGAAATGACACTTACAGATTAGGCTGGGGAGCAAATGCAAAGCACTGTGAGGCTCTAGTTTAGTATTTTAACAACACACATTTCTCTATGCTTTTATGACAAAATTTGGCTTGACGCAGACTCCTGCAACCAAAATCTCAGGTATCTGGCTGGGTCATGATGTCACTTGTCATATAACGTCATGCATGAATAATTGCAGCCATGCACACACGCTCCAACATTCACTGCAGATAGCTGGCACATGAATTATAAGTGTCCCTCAAGGAGTGTTTTGTCCTAAGGCTGCTTTGATAAAATCATCTTTCTTACCTGAAGCAGATCTTGTCCCCGAGCTATAACTGGAAGAGCCACTGCTGCCACCTCCAAAGCTAGCCCTTCCAAATCCAGATCCAAACCCACTCGATCCCCAGCCAGACCCCCAGCTCGAGTAAGGTCGGGCATATCCATATCCTCCGTATCCAGTGTTACGACGCCCCGTGTTACCGAGGAGGTACCCAAGGATACCGCCAGTGGCAGCACCACTCCAGAAGCCTCCTCCGCCAGCTCCTGTACCGTGAGGGGTACCACCGCAACCACCTGAAGATGAAGGGAAGAAATAAACAACTCGTCCCGACAAATCATCTCTGGAATTAAAGTGTCTTGTTATAGCTCGTACTAAAATATTTTTAGACAAATTTTGAGGAAACTAATTCACTTACCACCACCTGGCATGTAACCGGGGCTGTAGCCTGGAGGACTCCCTCCACCTCCTCCATAATTATTCCTCCTGTAACCACCAGAGGGCCGGTCATCGCTGTCATTGTCCACTGAACCCTGCCCTTCATAGTCCATCTGGTTATTCCCAGAACATGTTTTGTAGATTGCGTAAATAATCAGTCCAATGATAACCAACATGATGATATCACCTAATCCAGAGCCACTTTTTTGGTATGAAGTGTATGAATTATGTCTGAAAAAGAAATGAGTGAACATGATAGATTCTACACAACACTTTGAAGACAGATTCTGACAAAAAATGACTAACTTAGCTCCCATTAAGTCAGTTGTGTCTTTACCATCTATAACAGTTTATAACAGTTAGCTGGGTTCGATACTGATAGCAGGTTGCTGCAATCACCAATTCTTGCCAGTCCCTGCGATGACCACAGCAAACGAGCAATTTTCATTGCATGTAGCAGTGATTTAAATCGCTTGTTAGCCAGGCGCTTTAAAACTTACCCGTCATAGGAATAGCTGTTGTCATGGTGATCATATCCATCATCGTCATAGTATCTATGATGTTGTTCATGGTTTCTGTTCTTCCTCTTTTGGTAGCCTTCTTTCGTGAGATCAAGGGTGTATTCACACTGAAGATAACACACAAGTTTGTTAGGAATAATAGTGAGCAATCACATGGATAAATATGACATATTTGATAACATTGAAGGTCGGCCTAGGGAAAGGCAAGGTTAGGCGGAGAGACAGCAGTATGCTAGCTGTGGCATGCCAAGACGAACTGGAGAAGACAGGTGAATTCATTGCCATCACTGGGCTGAAGATATGACAAAAAAGCCAACAACTAGATATCACCATAGGCCCTCTTGAAACGATGGTTCTTATTTAATTCTCAAATGGGCTGGTGCTGTAACATGGTAGATACATGTACAAAGTCAAGTGGTGTTAGAAATGCAGTTTCTGAGTTGATTTACAATATCGGCAATGCCAATGAACCACTAATAGTTTTCTTTACTTACCCCACAAGAACCCCTTAAAACATAAGGGTCATTAGGATAGTCATATCCTTCACAAGAGACTTCCACTCTGCCAAATCTGAATGCATTGTCCATGTCGGTCTTGCATTCCCACTAGAATAGAACAAAAAGTTAATGAAAAATCAGTTACACCTGGTGTTGGACTTATGAACAAAGAGTACTCCTTAGAGATATTCCCCTAAAAAGTGCAAAATTTCTTTCAGATAAAGCTGAGTAAAGTTCAGTCACTACAACTACAAGTCTGTACTCACCTGTACATCATATCCATCCGAGCCTCTGTTATAACACTGAACAACCTGTGGTACATAACTGGAACACCCAGCACTTCCCCCAGTACATTTCAGCTGTGGTATTGGCCCACTTCTTCTTGCATTGGTCATCCGTCCATTGTACAGGGTGAGTACCATAATGTCGGAAAGCTTGATCTTCTCCACAGCTAAAAAAAGAATGGCCAAGGCAAAAATGAATAGTCAAGAGCCTTTCTACAATTTATCTCACTTTGCTGTTGCAGTAATATTAACACAAGGAACAAGAATATGTTGTTACACTTTTTTAAATGTCCCCAGCACAATTTGACATCAGTTAAGACTCAATGCTGTTACACCAAAAATACTATAGATACCGGTATAGTTTCAGCAAGTAACTAATAAGTGACAAACGCATTTTCATCACTGACGCCTAGTGTTAAACTCAATCAGATCTTCAAATTGTGCAGATTTGACTCTATCTCAATAAACTGTTTGGCACGTTAAGCCGCTTAACTGTTAAGGTATATTGAACATACATATGTACATGACATAAGCATGACAGAACATCAAACACACTGAATGTCTGAACTTACCAAACACATAACCAATATCCATGAGGCCAACAGCGAATGCCAAGAAGACACTAATTTCATTTATCATATCCAGTTTCTTCATCTTTAATCTTGATGTCTTCCCAAGGCCAAGCCCAAGACCAAGAGTGAAACGAAAATGGTTGATTTACTTCACACGAATAAGTAAGTTCAACGACTTCACTCTAACTTCAGCCTTCTCTCTCTCTTTCCTTTTGCATCGAAGGTCCTCCAACAAACTGACGTGTTGAAGTTGAGCCTTCTAAAATATCGACGTCACAATCACAATCAATGAATCAGCACAACCTAGGTCTGGTCACTCACACTGGCGATGAAGACAGTTCAGATCCAGCTTGTCAAATATTCCCGAAAAATATTTTCTCCCCACCTTTTTACGTGCTATTTATGCTATTCTCATAACAGATAATGGAGTTCAAATTGTGTAAAAAAACATCATAGATATGATCCTGCAGATTATCGGAGAATTGAAGGGTTATAAATAACAGAAAACATGGAAATTGCGAGACATTTTTCACCGAAATCCATGAAACCGAAGAAATTTCTAAACGACCGAGGAACGCACGTAGTTTTGTGTCATCACAACTTCCGTTCAAAATAGTGCAAGAGGAATCTCATTATAAACCAAGTTTCACTCTTCAAGTTTGAAATTCAGTAATTGAAATAAACTAAATGTAAACTATACTTTCATAGAATATTAATTAAACGTGCTAAAAAAGTCGTAATTAAGCTTTTACGGATTAATACATTTAGCATTGCTGAATCAGCTTAAGATGCATTGTGGGTTCGCGAAATCAGATATACTTCCGGTGTCCTTGGCTTCGGAACGATGGCGGAAAATGATGACAAAAAGACGGTTTTGGCGTATGACAAACTTTATGAAACACCGGATGGAACTGACTGTATTGGAAAAATGCTCAGAGCTACTGCAATGACTTCATACATCGGTAGGAGCATTCATAGTGGCTATGTAATTGAGAGAAATAGTTGAACAAATTTTCAAAATATTTTGGAACGAGCCTTTCGGCGATGTAGTTCGACCTGTATGACGATGGTGTAACAGGAATTCGTGTCCCCACGATTTGTGTCTCTGCCGTGTTACTGAAACTGATGCATTGGGTTCAGAGTTTTCCATTCTTCCTAAAATGGGATAAAGCCTACCCACATTGAAGACACAGCTCACAGCTGACACTGACAAATATGTTTCCGATTCTTACTCTTAGCAATTTCTCTTATGCTGATTTTATCTCTCTTACATAACACTTACAGGCATGGTATGGAGTGGGATCGATATCATTGGTTTATCAAAACCAGCCACGGTGATGGCAGGTGTTGTACGAGCTGGAAGCTTTATAATTCCTGCAGGTTAGTCAATCTCGTGTAAAAAATCATCAGAGGTTGCACATTGTCATTACGCCTTATCTGCGGCGATTTTCGTTCCATGTATCAAATCATCAGTTGATGTGGGGTTTTCCCATACTCCTTGGCAAACTCGGTCATCAAAACGACAGCATTGAAGTATCATAGGCCACCCACTCCCTCCTCAGAAAACTCAGCACTTGTATTTTCATTCATAATCGGCATTATTTTTCTTCCTGCAGCTGCCATTGGAGCTACGTACAGCGCTGCAACATGCATATCGGGAAAAATTACCGGTGTTGACGATGGAATCAATCATTTCTTCGGAGGCTGTGCTGCTGGGGTAATCATTGGAGCCAGAAGTAAGCAAACGGGAAAAATTTCAAATTGGTGACATCCCCTTTTGTGCTCACCAGTCAGTGTGTTCTCTGACTGAATGTTACAGGCACAAAAAGTGGACAAAATTGGCAGTCTTCGCTCTTCCTTTGGGTCGATATAATTCAATCGCACCAATTTTTATGCTTTCTGCTACAATGCTTTTAGTTTAAAAATCTAACCCATCAGTATTATCAAGAGTTGATAATAATTCTTGGTATTATCAAGAATTCATAAAGACTAATGCAACATTCAACATTGTACAAGTGCTTTCAGATTTGTCGTTGAGTTCGTCAAACAGTAAATTGATTCTTTTCGTCTCTTCCAGCGAAGAAAATTGGTTATGGAATTGGTTTCGGTTTAGCATTTGGTATCGCTGGGTTTATGGCTAAAAAAGCCTATGTCGAGGATGTCGGTATTGTGTTGCGCCCAGGGGATCGTAAACATTATCCGGACCAGGGTGGATTCTTCCATTACAGTAATTCATACGATCCATGGAGGAAAGAAGTAAAACGAACCTAACTTTAGCGGAATTAGTTTCGATTGTACACGTTTTTGTTTGGACTGGTAGAACAAGACATTCTAGTCCATGGCAATTTTTCAGCCAAACTTAAAAATGTTTGGAAAATGAAGTATGTTATCTTGGTGAGGTGAGTCAAGCTGTGGGAATTAGGTTTATTCCTTAACCGTGGCCAAGGAAAAAGGAAAGTTTTTCATGATCCTGGCAAACAACTCATCAAGATTTTGTGAAGGATTACATCAGAATATTCTGTATTACTATCCTCGGCTCTGTGATACTTCAAACAGAGATGGTTGAAGAATGTGCTTACAATTACATGTAGCCTTGTACATAGTGCTTGTAAAATTGACTTTTGTTGTGAAATAAAATGATAATTCCATAAGATTTTCCTGCTTCTTCTTTTATGAATATTCTCGTGCGCTGAACTGAAATGTGAAATTGGGAAAACTCTGTTTTCTATCCTCCAGCTGACATTTCACTGGCCACGTTCTTGCCCGTGGCCTTGCTCTGCCGCAGGCACGTATCCAGAAATATAGGAACTGTGCTGAGAAGGATAAGGAGGATGCTGCAGAATTGTTGTAGGGGCTGGAAACCGTCGATAGAGACATCGTCATATCCTGGCATCCACATCGACAACCCATGAGACCGCCCATGGAGACAATATCACAACCTGTGTTCTGGCATCTCACAACAACCAGTTCATACAAGACGTAGATGTTTGGGAGTCAGATAGGATTTTTGATGGACGTAAAAATGCAGTGGCAGACAAGGCTTTGCTTTTGAATTCGCACACGATGTCAATATCGTGATGCCATTGGCTTGGGAGAGTTTTCTTTGTAAAGCTAGTATTACCCAATCTTGGGGACAAGGCGTGCATTGAGTTGAGTGCTGTGCTGCCATCTCCTTTTTTCAGGTAACCGACCAGACGTCTAGGGACTGTGGTTCAACAAGAGAATTTGGGGAAAATTCAGCAGTACGGCTTACTGCAGGCAAGAAGTATCTTACACTACAGCAATGGATTTGGGAACAAAAATAAAGGAGTACAATAGAACCGCTCTATTAAGGACACTCTTGGGACTGCCAAGTGCTGTCCTGATTAGAGAGGTCAAATTCATTGGAAACTGCACACTTTGGGGCAAAAACTAGTGTTCTTGATAGAGAGGTGTTAGGTAGGTGCTGTCAAAAAGTCTTACCGCAATTGCTTGGACTTGGAGGTAGGCCTAGGTTCCAGTCCATCATCACAATCGTCATCAAATGTTTAAAAATCTTTGTCACATGCAAAAAAACTCAAGGGCCACCCTGTGTCTTATGTCATTGACAATACCAAAAAATCTATTCATGCAAAAGGCCTAAAAACATGCTCAATTTCATTGGAGGGACTTAGACGACAGTAATGCTATCTAGCGGTAAAAAGTGGAACTGAGAGTTTTGGCCGAAGATTTCAGTTCCATTTTCTGCCGCGACACGGCGCTACCTGTATAAATCGATTGGTTTTCATGCCTTTGGAAAGTAATCAGTATCGAACTAAGGGAATTTGATAGAGATAATGACTTGCTTTAGTTGTCAAAACAAATTCAGTACAGCCACAAGCCATCTTCCTACACAAACGACAGTATATTCGATTCTCTGAAAACATGCTCAATTTCGTGACTTAGACAACAGTGGTGCTATCTAGCGGTAAAAAGTGAAACTGAGAGGTCTGGCCGAAGATTTCAATTCCACTTTCTGCCGCGACACAGCGCCACTGTCGCCTAAGCCAATTTCATACTGTGGGTCCTGTAATTGATTGGTTTTCATGCCTTTGGAAAGTAATCAGTATCAAATTGAGGGAATTTGATAAAGATAATGACTTGCTTTAGTTGTCAAAACAGATTCAGTGCAGCCACAAGCCATCTTCCCACACAAACGACAGTAGATATGATTCTCTGATGGGATCAACGACGGTGGACGAGAGTTTCACTAGTGCCATAGTAGTGGCAGGCCCAGGGGCTTGTTCGGTGCACCCCTCTATCCATTTCCAAATTAATCAGAATGAGATTCATAACAAACTCAAACAAGGAAGTAACAAATTACAAATCCGTACTTTGCCTATCAAAAAATATATTATTCTCTATTACACGTATAAAAGTCTTTACTAATAAACTACAGTCTATTCTTACATATCGAATCATTCTTACAGTCTATTCTTCTAATTCACTGAAATAACATGAATCTCTCCAAGTCCCATGTTCTCATGACAAATTTTGACAATAACAATAAATATTTTTTCAACAAACTACAAAAACTTTTGAAAACTAAGTATTACTAAATCATGTGTACCTTAAAGTTAAGGAATGGACAGGTAAAAGGACAAGAGACTTGATCTGACTCGCAGAGGATAGACAACTATGGTGCCGTGTAGTCAACTGCACATGGTCGCCCCACACAATCATTCCTAATCATCCTTGATGGAGTCAACTTCCTTAAAATGATTTGTCATGGTTTTTATGGACAAACTCTCAAATCTCGCTATTCATTTTATGAGTTATCGCACATCAGCAATTAACTGATCAACAGCATCCCAATCAATGACGCTCATGATGCTGCCCTCGCTGACTGAAATAGCGTCGGCTAATTGTTGCACGTCGACCAGGCTGGTGTAGGGCAGGTCAGTATAGCTTCGGTCGTCCCCAGGCGACATGATAGCCTCGGCACCCTAAAAAGAGACGCAAAATTCAATGATTGATAGACAGTGGAATTTCGGTCAGCAACTGCTGAAATACATGTAATGCAAAGAAACCGGACTCTCTGAGGTGAATTGTTTCTTATAGCCATGACACCATTACTGATGATAAACATGTATAGCATACTGTCGATTACTAACTATAGTCGTTATAGTGTGGTGGGACTGTTCCCTGTTACAGTGTGGTGGGACTGTACTTGTTACAGTGTGGTGGGACTGTTCCCTGTTCTAGTGTAGTGGGACTGTACTCGTTACAGTGTGGTTGAATTGTAAGCGATACAGTGTGGCTGGACTGTACTCACCAACGCTAGGCTGTCATCATCGTTATCATAGAGCAGCCTCTTGACATCATCCTCCATCCTGTAGTCACTCAGTACAGATTGTAATTCCGCCCTCTCCATGCTGGTATATGGGTCATGATACGGCCGGCGTCGGACCATACTCTTGAGAGGCGGTGAACGATATACATTGGTTTGCCTTGGAGCTGCATCAAGGAAGAGATAGATGGGTCAGTACTAAAGTCGGATGACACCACAACTGCAGTTGTTATCAGACTGTGAGCTCAAATTAAAGTTTAACATGTTTAAGGAGAAAAGAAGTAAAGCAGACAACACAGAAAGAACGTGATGTCAACACTCGATGGCAAGGCAAGGAGAGACAACTTACTGTAGGCATCTTTTGATCTCCTAAACCTTGGCGCATTGGCGTTAATCTCTCTCAGCTGTTCTCCATACGTCTTGGGTTGGTGGGCCAGCGCCTTTGTCCTGATACGAGACACCACCATCCGTGGAGTGTGCGATTCTGAAATAGCAACACTTACAGATTTAGACATAATTGAGGTGATCCAGGTTTTGCTTAGCGGAAAAAAAAGATTCTTAAGATGCATAATATTGTATCTTGGCCAAATGTTTCGGCATGCTAACAATAGAAATGCAAGCAGTCATGATCATCAACATGACAGATTAGGCTTGCAAAGATTTAGGAGCTTACAGTACCAATTATAGGGTAAGTAAAGGACTTCCGTTGAGAGTTTAAAAGTGGGACCACATACCTTTAGGCCTAGTTTCTGGCCTAGGCTGTTCTTTCACTCTCCTTGGTTGTGTGGTGTCCGTGTGAATTCCGCGTCGGGTAATCTGAGCCATGTAGTCGGCGGGCAATTTCTTCCCTGATAATGAAGAGGAAAAAGTCATGAAAGAAGACATTTTGAATGACACAAGTGGTTGTTTTCAAGATAACGGAGCACCTTATCCTAGCCATACATGTACATGATTGCTCAGTATTTAAAGCTGCAGTAAATGTACTGACCTGACTTAGGCGTGAGAGGATACCCGGTGGATGGGGTCTTCATCTCTTGTAATCTTTCTGCATAAGTCTTCACATGTCTTGTAGCCGAGGGCTTGTAAGTGGGATAGTGACCAGGCACTCTCTTCGTTCCTGCAAGAGAAACAAAACATATAATGTACTGGGTCTGGCAAGAAAGGTTAATGCCTCTAGCTTGTCTTGGACATTCCACAATTTATTCGGATTGATTCTGATCCTATTCACAGGAATCTTTTTGGCCGCAAAGCTGTTCAATCATCACCGGTTAGGCTGACCTTGCCTTGTACATTGCATTTAACTGTGCGACAAGTAAGAGAAATCGACATTGCCACGCTACAGTAACCAGATGTATCAACGCAATGAACTTGCCCAGTATCACTCACCATAAAGGCGTTCCTTTTCTTTCAGATCCATCGGAGTGTGAGTTTTGATCGTTGTCGTCTTATTCATGGACGCTAGCTGATCCTGATAGGACACCGGTTTCCCTCGTTGTTTCTGCCTCGTCACTTCCGGCCGCTGCATTTTAACAACTTGAGTGAAAGGTTTGGGCTTGTAGGCTTTGAACGGTGTTTCTCTCTCAACCTAAAGGGATGATTAAACACATGAGGAAAACGGAACTGAGACAGTCAAGTATTTATCTACCAAAGCAGGATGAGAGCCAGTACGTTTATGTGGCAACTGAGGCTATTAGCATATTGAGAACGATTTCGGCCTTCGCCCTTTTGCTGTGGCAGTCATTTTTCCACAAGCCCCATCTTGTGCTAACACTACAGTCGATACCAATAATGGTGGGCCGTAATAAGCAGAGGCAAAACATGATGTCCTCTGCCAATGAAGACATTACCTGCATATCTTTTTCGTGCTCGTCCATTTCATCCATGTGTTCTATCTGGCGTGTATAGTTGGCCAAGTTACGCGATGTCTCCAGCTCCGAGTAGGCATCATCTTGGTCAAAGTGATGGACGAACTGGTGTGTGACTTCAGGCCTGTTAACAGAAAAGTGAAAGGTGAGAAATGATTTGTCATCCCTATATTACAACGTCACATTTAACTATGGCCCTGAAGCTATAAAGCGCAGAAGATGCACAAAGTGACACTGACAACGAAAACATTTGTTTTCAAATGTTATCAATCTCACTCGCAACTGGTCATTTTGATACAGTCATGTCAAAAACGACTCATTTTAATGAGTCGTTTTTGACATGACTGTATCAAATACTTTTTCGGGACTTATGCAGTCATAATCTTACTTTCTGAGGTTTAAAATACTGGAAAGAAGGTCATCAAAATTTACCTCGCCATATCTCTGTATTCGTGACTTGCGGCAACGCCATTTCTGAACTGATCACCGCTAAATCCTAGCCAGTCGGAGTCGTAATCCACACCTGCACGATAATCACCAACGCGAGCTCCGTGATCATTCACCTTCCTCAGGATTGACTTTGATGGCTTCTTCTCTTGTTGCTGGAGAAGGAATATTGACAAATTTTAGGACCAAATACCAAAAGTTCTGAGGGACTGCCCTGGATTCATGGTTGTGCTGTTTCATGAGGTGAGTTTTCAGGGCAATCTGGCTTCCTTCTACAAAACATTACAGCAGATACTCTTGATGGATACAATAATTTCCTAGCTGAGGCTCAAACTCACCACTGCTGGCTTTGGAACCGATGCTGGCTTGGGCTCTGGTTCTTTGGGTAGCTTTGGTTTGTCATGGACGATATCCGCCATGAGATCATGCGCCATCTCCATACGTTTCGTCATGTGCTCATGCTCCATCAGTTTGCGTACGGTCTCCTTTTTGCCCTGCACATCTTTAATCTCTTTAAACGTTCCGGTACCCTGAAAAATTTTATTTAAAGTTGATGAAACCGTGCGAAAATGTGTTACAAGATTAAAGATTAAAGAGACACCCCTTATTAAAAGGTTCCAAGACTTCAGGTAAAAGAGAGCACTTACCAAATCCACACTGTCGCCAGTGGGTTTAAAAGGTGAAACCTCCTCTTCCTTCAATCTCTGCCTCTTATCTTTGTACTCCTGTAACCTCTCCACCCGCTTCTTTGCCATCCACTCATGCAGCTTCTTCTTCTCCTCAGCATCTTTACTGACAGGGGGGAATCTCCTTGACGAGAAGATCTCCTGCAGCTTCTCCTGGCTGAGGTGAACGTTCTCCCATTCTTCTCGAGGAGTGAATCTGAAACAGTTATTCACAGATGATTATTTATGACCAAATATTGACTAGCCATTGTTTCCATCGCTCCATAACATGTTCCCTTGTACAACCAATGGGAATGTCAAATAAGCCAAAGAAAGATTCATTTAAGAGTAGGGCATCAAAAGGTCACAAACATGGAACAAGGAAAAACTGCACAAGCAAACAGGTTATGAATACGCAGCCTCATGGGCCCTGAAAAGGTGAATGAATGACTGCGTCCCCTAGGGGATTTATTAAGCAACTACGGCTTTAATACCTTGCTCTCTTGGAAATCTTCTCAGCATCTTTTGCAGATAACCCGGCAGCTCTGTAGTCAATTTCACCCTTGGCCACGTATTCTCCTATGATGTCGCTCACACCACTGAGACCGGAGATACGGAGTTGGTCCGCTTCTGAAAGTGGGCGGTCCTGAGGACTGAAGGGAAAGAAACAAAATGGCAATCAAACTAACCAAGAGGTAAATGTAAATATTGTGGCTTATACAGGGTGATTCGATGACTCTGCAACCGACTATATTGTTTCTTTATTCCAAGTTGTTGTCAATTCTTGATCATACTTGATGGACTTCAATTGGCATGGCTTCAAAATGACCAACTTACCTTCTTCTGTCCGGGCTTTCCGATCTCATCGGCTTGTTAATGCTGTCGGGCGAACTCTAGAAAGATCAGAATAAACAAGGATCACAACTGGAATTCAGACAATACACCCATGGCAAAATCCATTTGAATTTTAGTTAGATCAACATGATCGAGGAATCCAGAAATGTTGAGTTGAAGCTGAGTGCAGTGGCCTACATTAACGCAGTTCAAACCAGGGATGTAGATAAGTGAGTAGACGATTCAGCATCCAACTTAAATAGACCTATCATGCTACGCCCTAATATATATGGTCATGGTGTGGCTATCATGTATGCAGATTCGCTGAAACCTAGCATTTATAGTATCAGTATTTCAGTTCCGCAAAGCGATATTTTCAGCATACCTCACCCTCCGATGGTAAGGAGGCCGGTAAGGGCCACTCCTCAGACTCCCCACTGGGAGTGAGTGTTTCATCCGACCCTCCACTCGGGGTACGCTCCATCAGTTCTTCCTCTCTGCCATTCAATGGGTCGGGATTTTCAATCGGTGGGGCAGACACTTCTACAGATCTAAGCGTTTCTGAACCTAATTCTTCGTCTTCTATGCGAGGGGTCTTGGGAGGGGAAAACAGTGCGGATAAGCAGGAGAGCAAAAAAGCAGCATGCAGAGAGACCAGGTGGTAAATAGACTCAGACTCATCGTTCAATTATTAAAATCAGTTCTGGACGAGTCTTTCTTTGGAAACATTTCTGAATTCAAACTTGAACAAGGAAAGTTTAAAAAGTCTGAATTCGGGCTCCTTTAAAAAAAAATATTTGGGCTGAGAAAGCCATAGATTGGAAGTAACCTCAAGTTACTGCATTACTGATTGTAGCAAACGTCCACCCCAAATGGCTGAGTGGCTCATAAATCCCCAGCGTTACTTTTTTGTTACATCTTGATATGCATTTTTTCTGCTAGTGTAGCAAATTAAAGTGTATTGATTCAAAAACGTTATAAAATTCAGACCTCCTTACAAAATCAATATATTGAAAGTAAGGACATTTCTTGTGCATATTTTCAAATTTTCAAGAATGTAGTACAACAATACTTGACAAAATTCTTTAAATCAAATTTTAGTTCGCTTGAATTCTACAGAGGAAGCATTATCACACGACATGTATGTGCAGCTAAGCAAGCAAGCAGGCAAGGGGACTATTAACAGCGGGGCTATACAGGATGTCTCAAAATATTGCCATACCTCTTCATCTCCGTACGCTGCCTTTGATTGTGGATACAGCGGCTGCATGCTGCCCGCCAGGTTCTCGATCGTATTCATCAACTGCAAATTGAGGAAACAGTTTCAAATAACCATACCCTGTTGACTGAAAAATTTCATGTGCCCTTGAATCGCAAAAATATAGGGTTGCAAAAATTGGCTTTTTACAGTTACCACTCTTGGCATTTTCAGTGTTTGTATATCAGTCCAGACAATAGCGTCGTTGAAATTTGAACGTCCTACCATTTTTGCATCGTTAAATTCGTCATCAACATTCTGAGCGATCTGGTCAACGGCGTTTAGCTGTATGTTCATCTCCTGCAGTTTTCTCATCACTGCTTGCTTGGACTTGCTCCGAGCAACACGACCCGAAAGGATCTTGCTGGCAAATCTGAAACCATCACGGAACATTAATCTACAGTCCCAATCACAACTGACATCCCTCAATTCGATAAGCTTTTGCACTATGTACACCATGTTACCATCGCATGAGTTGGGCCCAACTTACGTACACCTTTTGGGCAGTAGGCCTATACTTTGTTCGAGTGTCACGTCACACCTATGATATGTGCAACTATCATGAAAGCTAGCTTACGCGTAGCATAGGTTGTGTGCAGCTTATGCAAAGCAAATGGTTTGTCACTGAATTTGTTAAACGGTATGTGAATGTTTGGTTAAACTCCATATTTCAGGAACTTGTCACAATAACTGGCCCGATGGACGATAAATAATTCCAACTTGGTCTAAACTGTCACTGCCAGTTTCAAATTCCAATTCCAATTCCAATTCTTCTGTAAAACTTGATCTCTGTTGAACACAAACTTACTTCTTAGCTTCAGCTTCAGCAGGCGTTTCCTCAAACATCTTTACCGTCGTCCGGTCAGGTCCAAGTTTCCTTGATGATAACTCATCCACACTCGGTCGGTCAGGACTCACACCTGTTGTAAATTCAAACATTATCTCACATTATATACTCAGTATTTTTTACTGAATATCCCCAACGGTACTCAAATCTTACCACTTTTTGTGGTACTGCCCTAAAATAGACTCAGTTCATGGAAAAACAATAGTCTGTACTATCATTATATCTAGCTTGGCAAACCAACTGGCATAACTAAAACAAGGTACATCTGTCAACAAGCCTTGAAACCTTTTATCACAAATACTCGCGCCACTTTATGCCACCACTATCTGATAACTCTACATTTATCACCCACCTCTTCTTTCTGCCTTGGTTTCCCACGGTGGCCTCGGTACAACGGGTGACAACGATCTCCGTTCCTGCTGTGTCTTACCCCCTTTCTTATCGGGCATTGACGAGACAATATCGTCGGCATACCCTCGATCGATCTCTACGACATTGATATAGGATCTCCCTGGACTGTCGCCACTCTGTAAAGCAAAGTGAAAAGTGTGACAGAAGGTGTGTGAGAGAAACACGATTATCCTTTGGTAAAAAGCAGAGATGGAGATTTACCCTGTAAGAAAATATGTATTGGCCAGTCTCTCTCTTTCTTAGGCAACCTGATGTCCTCGACATCCATCTATCTTGTCGCCTAAGACTTCAAATCTTACCTTCACTGAGGGGGCAGCACCAGAGGAAGGCTGAGATTGTCCGTAACGGAGTCCAAAGATGATATCTGGTGCCAGGATATTCGTTCCCTCTCCTGCCTTCTCCTTGATGTAACTCATGATTGCTTGTTTCACTGCAGAAAAAAGAATGAATGGTGAGGTAAACTGATGTAAATGAATAACGTCTAATATGGGGATTTGAGAATTGCCTGAGGTGCCTCATAGCCTAGTGGTTAACACTGCTGGCTCCAACGCAATAGGGCCTGGGGAGAACCCAGGATTGCATTTCTGGATGAACCGGCATGGTTTTCATGGAACTACAGGTAAAATTCCTGGCTCTTTACAACAAGTTTCCTTACCAGGGTCAGGGGTCCCAGGCCTAGGAGTTGTGTTGGTGGCAAAATCCACATGCTTTCCCTTGCCTTTAACGAATACGTCATACTGTACTTTGGCACTGGTTTCCTCATCATCGGCACCGGACTTGTCCAAGTAGAGATACTCATCAAAGATACCTAAAAGAAATAAAGTTGTTTTTTTTAAAGACGATAGTCGCCCATTGTGACCCTTAAAGCATATCAATCTTTAAGTTTAAATCAAGAAGTTTTTACTCCTTTTCCTATTTGATGAAGCACATCCATCGTGAAGTTTACATCAAGAAGTTCTTACTTGTTTTTACCTTTTGATAAAGCACATCCATCGTGAAGTTCACATCAAGAAGTTTTTACTTGTTTTTACCTTTTGATAAAGCATATCCATCATGGAGTTTCTGCTCCCCCTCGTCAGTGCCAGTACTACCACTATACTGCACCTCTTGGTCTGCGGCTCCTCTCGGGGTAACCTGAGTGGAGACTGGATGTTTCACCTGGAGAGAAGATTATGGAATATGACTTTCATAAGTCTAGGACTGTTGGCAACATCTCATGACAAGTGTCGTTGTGAGATGTGTTGGACTTTACGTCACCCCCAGCCCCACTTAGCACGTCAATTTTCTGTGGAATCTGGTGATCGAACCTAAAATACTCCAGTGAGGAAGGTGACTGGGCAGCATGATAATAATGCTCTATTTACTCTGATTGTCATTGCTGAAATGGCCAGGGCCATTGTGCTCACCTCATGTGGAGGAAAGATGGATAAAGAGCATGGTCTTGTGTCATGTAGTGTTAGGTTTGATGTAGGTCCAAGCAATTACAATTTCTCCAAAATGGCCAATTTACAGTACATTCGACCTCTGTGACCTTGAAAAGTAGGTCAAATCAAAGAAGACCCGGGTGACACATTGAATGGTTGTTAGAATTAGATGTACCTATGATATAAAATTGGTGCCAATCGGGCAAGTCATTACTAGGAATAATGGCATTTTGAAGAATTTAGGATTTGGCCCCCTCCCTGGAGGCCAAACGGCAAATCAGATCGCACCAAACTTCGGTACCTGAGATCACCTGACCAAGGGGTACATGTGTACTTAATTTGTGATCAATAGTCATTGCAGTTAAGAAACGTGCCATAGTTACGGCCTGACGGCCAATTTACGCCATTTGACCTCTGTGACCTTGACAAGAAGGTCAAATTAAAAACCTGTGTGACATATACTGTATGGTGGTTAGATGTACCCATGATATCAAATTGGTGGCAATCGGGCAAGAAGTTACGGAATAATCACATTTTTAAGGTTTTTGGATTTTGCCCCCTGGTGGTCAAGTGGTGAATCATATTGGACCAAACTTCGGTCCCTGAGATCACCTGACTAAGGGGTAAATGTGTACCAAATTTGGTATCAATAGTCATTGCAGTTTAGAAACGTGCCATCATTACATCCTAACGGCTAATTTACACCATTTGACCTCTGTGACCTTGAAAAGGAGGTCAAATCAAAAACCCGGAGGATATATGATGCACCTTTGCTAGAAGTACCTACCATATTTTTTTCAAAATTTCCCGACTACTATTAAGGGAGATATTGCATATTTTCACTTTTAACGTTTGGCCCCCTGGTGGCCAAACCATGAAACGAATCGGACCGAAACTTGGTCTCCCAGGTGTCATTACATAAGGGTACATGTGTACCAAGTTTCAACTCAATAGCTCTAACAGTTACGAAACGTGCCCTGCTAACGGACGACGGACGACGACGACGACGACGACGACGACGACGACGACGACGGACGACGGACGCCACGGTATGGGATAAGCTCACCTCTGCTAAGAGGTGAGCTAAAAAGGGTAAAAAAAAAGTTCAGCTCATTTGACCTACCTTTGTCGGCGACCTTGGTGTTGTAGCTGCATTGACTTGTTTAGGACGAGTTCCCTTCTGATTATTCTCTTCAGAATCTGACTGGCTGGCCTTCCTGATTCTCCTTTCTCTCCTGAAGTACAATCAGGCAGGTGAACAGTCAGGCAAAGAGCCCCAGTCAGGGTACTGTAGCCCGATCGGGCTACCTCACTCTTCACACCCATTGAAACTGGTGGATCCACTTGAAGGACCAGCCCATTCGGTCTGACAGGGCCTTACTTAGCGAGAGTGCAGGGGGCAACTGCCCCAACCAGCAGACATCTCCAAAAATGTGTTTTTCATGTAGATTTGGCCCCTCTTGGGACAAAAGGGGAAATTCTACCCCCCAGAGAGCCTACTTCACCAGACGACCAAAAGGTTACAGACCTGTCTGACACAAGGCTGAAGTTGAGCTGTCAATGAGCATGAGAATTTTGTCAGCTGTGACATCAAACATCATTTCTGTGGTGTAACCATGAGAACACAAACTTTCTAAATGATTCACGAAAACATACCTTTTGGCTTCGTTCTTCTCCGCCTGAGCTCTCTTTTCCTCATCGCTAAGTCGATTGAAGTCAATATGCAAGAGATTGTGGCCAAATCGTTCGTATTCTCGCCAAGCTTGGAACTCCTTCAGCAGATCATCCTGCATTTGGTGCGCGACCTGGTTCATCGGCTCAAAAGGTGGCGCCACTAACACCGGCACTCTGTCGTATTCAATGTGTAACAGAGGCATTCCGAATGGGTTCAAGTCATCTTTGACTGGCGCTTCATTACGAGTTGGCACGTTATAACGGTTCACAAAGTTTGGAATATTTTCGTAAGTACCACTTCCCCGTATTTGAGAATCTTCCCCCCACGCATGTTTTGACTGGAACGGAATATTTGGCAGTTTTATAGGTTCCGGATTCCTAGCACTTTGTGCACTACTCATAAATGGGTTATGATGTTGTTGGTTGTTATCCAATTGAAGTAAAGGCATCCTTGATTCAGTGTCCTGCAATGGGCCTCCATTTGCTCCTTGGTGGCTCGGGTGAGGGTTGTTCAGAATAGGGGATGTATTCACTGACAAAAAGTTCAACTCGTGCAAAGCAGAGGGTATCACTGGTGGGTCCTGCCTTTGTCTCCTTTTTGCACGCCGCAACCGAGTCTTATCATCTGGCATATCGAAAGCAACTCTGCGCTCAGACTCCCTACTACCGGACGACTCCGGGTTTGTTCCTGTCGACCGGACCTTCTTCTTCCCCTGGGCAGAGTTACTACTTCTGTGTGCTTTATCCTGCTGGGCATTTTCCGAATCTGCAGTTTCCGTAACGAGACTCCCAGTTGACACATCGAAGTCTGTTGCGTCATAAACCAGATCGGCATCATTCTGGTAGTGCCGTTTTTCTTTAACTGGGGTGTTAGTACCAGCTGACGCATGCCCCGCCTCCTTTAAAGTCAGCGTAGTCTGCGTGGCAGCAGTCTGAGGAATCAGGGGGTTGTATCTGTTGTTTGACGCACCATACTCTGGGTTGCCATACGCTGCAGGCTGGAGTGCGGCCATATTGGTTCCATCTCCATCCACCGCACCCAACATGGCAAGGACACTGCGATGCTGAATCTGAAAGCAAAGAGATTGAAATGAGTTGACTGCAATAAGGTTTGGGTTTACAGTCTGTCATTACTGCGGTAGAGGTGTCATCAGACTTAACGCTTTAATTTCTACCCAGTACCAACAATGGGCTTTGAAACCCAGGACCTCTTGACCACAAGTTGAGTGTCTGAGCCAAGAGTCCACAACGGCTCCTTCAAAGGAAGAAGACTACTATTAGGCTAGAAAAGTTAGTGGTGAATACTGATCTGAGTTTTTTTAACACTCAGTACAACATTAATACATACCTCTACGATTCTTCGCAGTTCAGACCTAATGACCCCAGACAAGTGTTGTCCGAGGTCCTGCATGTTTGCCGTTGGTGCTGGGCCTGCACTGGGGTCCACGTGATCAGGGTTGACACCAGTCTCAGCCGATACAGCCTCTGAGGCTTTTATCTCATCCTCCTCAATGGCATCAGGATTGAGATCATCGGAGAGTAAGCTGAAGTGAGGAAAGCGGCCAAGTCAATGAGAATATAAGCAGAAATAAAAACACTCAAGGAAAACCAAGTCTTGACATGGAGAACAGGGTATTTCATTTACCAAGTAACTGTGGAGGGGCACCTGAAAGGCCTATGTTACCTGTAATAGGCCATGTGTAACAGGCACCACACAACTGGCTAACTAGTGCCTACACAGTATATGTGCAAAACTCACCAAAATTTGAGTTATCCTCAACTGATATCCAATTTTAGCAGAGAACATATAGCACTGTCAGAAATATTGGCATTCACTTCTCACAAGCTGGTCACTATATCAAACTTAAATTCAATGCATGAACACAACATGCTAAATGAAGAACTTCTTGCACCTGCATGTGCACAGGCGTGTATAGTAGTCTATTGTGAACCAACATACTTAGGCTTTGTACAAATAGGCTCAGATTTGACAAAAGAATCACCGGCTTGAGTTTTATTTTCATATAGCTATTGATTTATTATTGACAATCATAATAATGAGGTCACAGAGCATAATACACTATTTAATTCACTTTCACTGATTACTGGGTTAGTCAAGCATGACATGACCACAGGGTGACCCAAATAGTCATAAGATATTTTCGCAAATCACAAATTTAGGAGAGAACACTTTGCGGTTTACAGTTCTATTACTGCAAAAAGGCAAGGCATCATGTACTCTCACTTTGCTGCTGGTGGATGTCAGTGCAATGCAAGCTTTTTCAAATAGAATTTCAGGTGTATATAGGTGACAGGTCAGCTTAAAGCTTGGTGAAATTGTTGATAAGCTTACCACGGGTAAGATAGAAAAGGCTGAAAAGTTACATGGATATTAAAATGAACATGAGATAAGCACCTCAACAAAAAGAAGTTCCTGCTAGCATTAAGCAAAAATGTGAAACATGTTGAAAATGCTGAGATGCTGGGCACATATGAGGTAAGTTGGTACACTTGATATACAATGTAGCAATTGTACCAATTTACCTTACATGTGGATGTGGTGATAAACAATAGGCAGGTTACTGTGTATAGCTACATATAGATTACATGCAATATCAATGTGACAACGTGTGCTCCAAGCAGAAAACACTGGCAAAGTGACCAATCTGTGATTGGTGGGGAACAGGTGCCGTAAATTGGGAAGACTCTGACACAAAAAAGAGTGAAATTAATTGACCCTTGTCGAATCATGGGCAATTTCACTCTTTCTTTCGGACAACATCATGCCTATTCCATGTCTTTCATGGTCTGATCCCCTGGGGGGGGGGGTCAAAGCAAGGACGGCTTGACCTGTGTATGTTTTTCTTCTTTACAGTCTGCCTAAGTATCCTTGGGCAAGACACCTTTAAAACTCCAAATTAGCAAATTGCTCCATCCTTTAAAAGAGGCGTAAAATTGAGGTCCTTTGTACCTGATGCCTATGGCAGGGCAAGCAAAAGACTGTGTTTGTTTAACACCCCCTTCAATCCCAGAATATTACATTCAAAGCTTTAACAGATTAACAGATCAATGACCCCATCTGGATGCCCTAGATGTGGGTCGACTTCAGTGTGAATCAACATGTTCAAAGGTTACAAGGGTCCAAAGCCAACTTATTTAGCCCTCAAGGGATAGACATGGTGTAATCCTAGTCGTAGTTAAGCCACTTCATGGTGATGTTTGGATGGGTCATGGGATGGGAAAGATCAAGAGGGATACATATATGATATCGATGGAAGCTACAATGACACAGAATAAAAGTTCAAACCTGGCTGTCCCATTTTTGTGGGGCTGAGGTTTCCTATAGAAAATTTAAAGCAATTAATACATTTACAGTAAAATCCCATCATTTGAACTATACTCAGTCCTAGGACAAAAATGGCGGTGTCTTTGACAGTCTTTTCTAACATGTCCAGTGTTTTCACTCTACAAATAGAGTAAAAGGCCTACGCTGCCTGCGTTCAATGTATATACTTGTGGCTCAAGTAGACAGAAATAAACAATGCCATAGTGCAATAATCATGCACACAAATTTACTGAAACCTGGCATCAGTCAACACTAGTCTACAGTCCACATAATTTCTTTCTGGTGGATTCTTTTAATAATTACTACCAGGACATGTACATCAACATGTACATACAAGAATATGAAAATGCTGATCAATAGCAAAACAAGAACATTTCGCCTACCTTTCTGTGAAGTTATCACGGGAAACTCCCGTAAGTTGATCGTCAATAGTTAAGGTACTGATGTTTAGAGTACTGCTCAACAGATCTTCACTACTGCAAGACAAGATGGGAATACTGATGTTTAGAGTACTGCTAAGCAGATCTTCACTACTACAAGACAAGATGGGAATACTGATGTTTAGAGTACTGCTAAGCAGATCTTCACTACTACAAGACAAGATGGGAATACTGATGTTTAGAGTACTGCTCAACAGATCTTCACTGCTGCAAGACAAGATGGGAATACTGATGTTTAGAGTAGGCCTACCGCTAAAAAATTAATTTCTACCTCATTTCTAAAACTACTCACCTCGCTCTTTCAATTGGAGGGCGCTCGTTCATCTTGTTGGATGACCTTATCTGGCTGACCCGATTGTGAGGCAGCTCCGCACCAGAGAACGTAAGTTTCTTGACAAACTGCGTTGACCTTGGCTTTGGCCTCGGTGGTGTAGCTGCGACATCCACAGCCTTCTCCGCTTTCTCAACCACATCTACCCCGACTTCAGTTGGCACGTAGTCAACGGGAGAATTCTTTTTCTCTTTGCTTTGGAATCCCTTATCCCTCTTCTCAGGACTTGTGTCAATTACTCTTGCTTGTTGAATTTTCTCCACCGCTGCATCCAAGCTTCCCAACTCTAATTCTAACTCATGTGGGAATGGTTCCCTTTGTACTTTATCAACCCGTGGCTCCCACTTCGGTTTGCCGTTCACCTCGTATTTATAATCTATGAGCCAGATGCCTAACAGCACCATAAATGGCTGTAACCGCACCCGCATTGCCGGTTGCGGTGCGCCAGTAACAGCGACCCCTCCTTCAAGTGTCACACCAAGAGCAGAGAGATTATGGTGCTTGCTAGACCATCGCATCAACCAGTCTAACAGCTGAGCTAAGTGTGGATACAACTCCCTCAGATCATCATGAAAGCCAAGGAACTCGCTCATCGGTAGTGCTGGAGCTCCTGCTTGGCTGGCCTCGGGGGCACTCGGGATCTTTGGACGGAGATCGGACAAACTAAGGCTGCGTTTAGTCTTCAAGTTGATTCTTGGTGATGTATCCTCCGCTTCTTGAGAGACTCTAACATTTGCCACACTGCTGCTCCTCTGCAACCGATAGTGACCAAAGTAGGTGTTGTCTTCCTGACTGAAACTGACACTCCGCTGAATCTTCTTCTCTTGGCCAATTTTGTCCAAGCTGGTTTGACTGGCTGACTTCTTTTTCAGGATCGGCATGACTGGCGGTGGCTTCTCTCCTGCTGGTCTCAACTCCGAGTAGCTGTGGCTGCGCATCAAGAGCCTGGGTCTCGGTGTTCTCGGAGATGAAGGCGTCGACATGGGCGATTCCTTCAAAAGGGACCTCCTCGGTGAAGGGGGTGGCGTCCCCGTCACCTTCTCCCCAGTGTGGGGAGACGTCTTCGGGCTGTAAAGGCTCAGATTTTTGTTCTGTTGCAGACTAGTCATAATCCTATACGACAAAGAACTCAACTCTGCGTTGCATATCTCTTCTGAGAACGGAGGCAGTAGAGGTTGAGCAGGTTTCTCACGATGATGATGCTCCTCGTCTTGAAGTTTGGAAAATGCAACTGTAAACATGGTGTCAAGGAAATGCAGATACAATCCTTCAATCTCAAACGGCCTGGATCCGATGTGGAGGATATCAGCCTTCAGAGGCCGATTTTTAGGATCGAAGACAAAAGGTTCGATGTGGCCGAAAGCTTTCGCGCGGCTCTTGTAGAGTTTTGGGATTCGCTGGCATTGCTGGTGGAAGTAGGAGGACAGAGTTTTGCCGCGTCGGGCCTTGACGGGTTGTTTGGAGAGGCGGGCCAGTTTGTCATCAGTGGAGACTGTGGGGAAGAGAAAACAGAGAGCATCCTTAGTACAGCATGGTATTATCAAACATTTTCAATACAAAGTGATTTCTAAAGAGGCTCAAGAGATAAGAAACAGTCTCACTAGGTAGAGCCACCTCACCACTTAATAGTTATTCGCAATAGCTTAATAACTAACCTAGAATAAAATGCCGTGAAAATTTGGTTGTTTACATACCTTGGGATGACGACGTTTCACTTGATTCTTCTTTCTCGCCCAAGAAGATACGTTGCCACTCCTTCCGAATCCTAACAAATTTCTCCTGGACGACGCCATCTAGACTATCCTCATCATGAAAGTACTCCACCATGATGTCGGCACTTTCTTGATTGGCCGGAAACTCGATCAGCTGCGAGAGGACGGTTTCGTACACCTCCGCTTCGCTATTGATGAAGCGGGTGAATGGTATCATCTGAATGGACCACTGGAGGGTGCTGTAGCAGTTACGCAGCCACTGGTCCTCCTCTAGACCCTGCTCAGAACCCTGAGAGATATTGAAATGAAGACTGTATGAGTATACTGATATATCTAAAGGGAGAACGGCAAGGCTGTAGAGGAAATCAATCACGTATCACAAATACTATCAAGTTGATTTACCACAGTAATTCAGGAATTCTCCTAATAAAGGACAGCAATGTCAGTCCAAAGGGTGTCTTTAACAGAGAGGTTCAACGATATAACATACCTCGAGATAATCGGTACTCTTGAGAACTGCTGCCTTCTTCCTCAGAGATGTGGACATCTTGTCACGCGAGTGGACGAACCACAGAACCGTACACAAGTCACGGAATGCGGAGAGAACATTCTGGATGGCTGGGTTGGTCAGGTGGGGCTCGAGGATGGAGTTGTCACCAAACGTCCCCAGAAGTTCATCAAGATCTTTGACTGAACTCGTCGCAAGGTTCTGAAATCAAATAAGAGGTTATCAATAATCTGAACAAGAACATTCCTCTGTGTTGGGATTATTAATCCAGAGCAGTTTTAATCTCAAACTTTGAGCTGGCGATGAGAATTACTGGATAGACTAAAGAACAACTTTTCTTAATATGTATTTCTCATTGGGTCTTAAGTAAAGTTTTCTGCCTGACTTTTGAAAATTTCCCAGAAATCTTGGGACCTTGTGGAACGTAAGAATTCATACAAAATCTTACCCTGAAAGGCTCTCCTTTCGACTGTATCTTGTCAAGTTGGTGGATATACCATCTGACAGCAGGCAAAGTCGTATCCGAAGCGTTCAACACCAACAGGATGAGCTGCACCACCGATGCCACTTGCATCCTCAAGCCCTGTTCATTCTCGACATCACTGGTTGAGTGTTCCTGAGGAGTTAGAATTGAAGCAATCCAAGGGTTATTTACTTCTTTGTTGAGGATGCATAACAAAAGTTAAAGAATAGTGTCAGCGACATTCCAGGGGTTAGACGTTGTGTCGATTTCTTATTATCTCCGCGCACTCAAACATCATTGAAATACACATACCTGAAATGTAGTTGTCGGTTGTGGGCAGTACAACGGTGGAGCCGGGAGGTAGAAGCCTTGTGGTACAAGGGCTGGGAAAGTCTTGACCAATTCTTTGAGCTTGCCCACGAGGCCCTGGAGCAGCCAGGAGGTGGTGTCAGCCTGACTGATGGTGGCGGCAGTCAGAATCTCACGAATGGACTTGGTCATCTGCTCTATATTGGTGTGATCTTCATCGGGAAGGGATCCTGTAGTGAATAGGGATTGAATATCATCATCATTATCATCATTATTCAGCGCTACAACCTGAGCATTTCTTACCGATTTATACACCTGGGTGGGGAAAGGCAAGTTGGAGAAAGAGACCAGCCTGAAGTCAACTTATGTTATTTATAAGGTTTAAAGAAAAGTATTTGTACTGACCGACGGAAGCTCTCCTCTTCAGGAGTCTTGCACCAATATTGTTGGTTCCATTTCTAGACACCTCGGGTTTCTCCACTTGAAGAAGCGCTTCCAGTTTCGACTGAAGTATCGCCTGTGGTGTCAGGTTACTCGGGAGGTTGAGACTTTTCTTGGGCCTGAATAAAACCAAAGAAATTGAGACACAAACACCAGATTACACGTAACAGGACACAGTCAGTCAAGCATCCCCAATCAGTGATCAGTGGATCAAGTTGTTTTTCTCTGTAAAGGACAGATGGTACAATCTAGCATAAAACACTGTCTTACTTGAGATTCTTCTCCTCAGCAATCCTCTGATGATCCACGCACGCCACAGCCAACAGGAATGCCGACTTCCAGTCTCCCATCTTGTTTGCAAACCACACCGCTTCAGGGAGGAGGCCCGACATGAGCAGGTACTCCATTGTGCGATCCATACTCCACGCGTTGCCCAATCCATCCTGACGAACCACGGCAGCAATGGATTCATGGTACACGGGAATGATACGATCAGCTAGAAAAAGGATTCAATCATGATTTTAAGCTTTTTCAGCCAGAACACAACTGTTTGATTCTTTACTTTAATAACTCTACCCAATATCCAAAACCTGTTAAGAATGTCTAGCTCACTAAAATAGTGCTCAGTTCCTTAATCAACCTGTAGCCATTGTGAGCTGCTGAAACCTTTTTCCATGAAAATATTGACTGTTTAGTTTGATTGTGTCTGCCTGCATGGATGAGACTTACTGATAGGAATGTCTGAATAGAGTGGGGGCAGCTTTTTGGGTGCATGCGGTGGATGGACGTATAGGCTGTGGTTACTGAAGTAAGCAGCCATGAATCTGCCCATCGTTTGAACGAGTTCTCTCGCACCGCCATATTCCGTGCTGGGTAGGAATAAGGAACCCTCCTGAAAAGAGAAAGAAGAATGTTCAGTGTTTCCAGTTTCCGAGAGTGTCCTATATAGTAGAGAGGATCTACTGGGAACTTAAAGGGGGCTATAAAAGCCAAGGTTTGGAACGGATGAGATGCAAAAACCTTCCTGGTAAAGATAATTCTAAGGCCGCACCGACACATACCTGTTCCCCGGGCACCTCAAAGAACATGGACAGGAATGCCCGTTCACTGTCATCCCACAGCTTGGGGTCTTGATTGTCGGGTATGCTGTGGAGAAGGGTATCCGCCATATCGAGGGCAAACTGGAGGTCTCCCGATTGGATGGAGGTGTACAAGATGGCGTGGAGGAGTCGACTAGCTTTCTTACTCTGCAGCTTGGACACTGGAAGAAATGGTTGAGAAATATTCAACATCTGATACTGGATACTTTAAGCCACCAAATTTTTGCACCTTTTTTTGCAATTGGCGAAATTTTATTATGGTGAAATACGAAAATTTATTGGGTTTTTTCCTTACAAAAAATAATTTTTGAGATCTTTTATATCCGCAATTTAAAAATAAAATGATGAATCTTACCTGGGTATTCTGTGATTTTTTCTTTCCACATCTGCACTGCCAAATTCCAGTATCCATCTAGGTACAGGTCATCTCCTAGCCAAAAAGAAATACATGCATGAATATGCTATGAAAACAATTTCGTCATAATGACAAATTACTATTGAAATTACCGGTACTGTTCTTGGATGTCAAACTGCTAAATTAAAGTTAATGTATGCCAGATTTGCAATTTTTTCGAATCCTACAAATAAAATGGCCGCAAGTATTTATGGGTTACCAGTATTTGGAAGCCTTTTAAACATTACCTCGATTCGGTTTCCAAGAGACAGGAGTGGGAATGTTGTACTTCAACTGGTGAAGTTTCCTCTCAGTGCGACAGAGCAGACGCCTGGCAGACATCATCACGTCGTCTGCTGCGTCAATCATCTGCAGAGTCCGGTAGTATTTGGTGACGTGGCGATACAGACGATACCAAGGCTTGCCAAATCTGAAGGAAAAATAGAAAACTTTGGCTCGATATTGATTTGAAAGTTCTGCTGCGCAAAGAAGTTGTACATGGTTTGGCATTGGTTACCTTGAGCTTCCGCTTGGTGAATCATCTCGACATACATGTGTCTGCTCCTCGACTCAAGTAGCAACCCAGGCGCACATCAGGTATGGGGACAGAAGTCTTTCTGCAAGAGTCCTTTTGAGTGACACATGCACCAGTATTGCAACAGTAATTGAACTAAATGAAAATGTTGTTTACTGAACAGCTACTTACCTTTTGGATAATATCCTCATCCCAGCCTTGCCAACAATCCTCTTCAGTGTCATATTGCAGTCGTCATGGCTCAGTACCTGAGGCTCATATTGATCCTGCCTGGGGACAGGGAACCGTCTAGCAGTGAGCCCGCTGTCCTTTCCTCTGGGAGAGAGGGCATAGATTTGATTGTAATCCTTCTCCATGTAAGTCAACAAGGCAGCACAGGCATTGAGAACGTCAGTGCGAACCGTTTCATTATTTGGATCGCGCGTTTTCAACAGGACGTCCATTGTTCCGTACAGAAAACGCATCATCATTGGCAGGACGTTCTGCTGGACGGCATCGAAATGGCACATGGAGAGAAGAGTCCGGTAGATATTGAGGACGGTGTTGACACCTTGGGGGAAGAGAGCCTGGCGCTCCCCACGGAGAGAATCAGCGGATATCCCGTACGTGGTCTGATGCAGGATGATCTTGAACATCTTGACCATGAGGTGTACGACATAGGATGTCAAAATCTCCATCTCGACGGTCCAGATCTCTGTGCTCGAGACGCTTATTCCCCAAGCCGCACAGAGGGAGTTGTAGGTCCAGATCATCAGGTTTTCATCAGTCTCCTCATCATCCCGTGGCATCATGCACTTGGACATCGACAGATCACTATCACCGAAGACAATCTTCCCAGCGTTTGCATCCATCACGCCAAACTGCCCAGCGTGTCCGAAACCGGATGTTTCTCCACCATCGCTATCGACGGTGTCATTCAATCGATCTTCGTAATCCTCGAATCTGAAAGACTTTGTGCTCTGTTGCAATGATAATGTGCTGCCGAAGAACGGTAAATGTTTGGCTACAGCTTCTTGTTGTGGTGTGTTTGGGCCGTCTTCGCCGGGTATGTCGCTGAACTTCAACGTATCAATCAGGGAAATATCGATGTTCTTGCGTTGTCTTATCTTCCCGAGAAAATTATTCGCATCGACGACCAACTCTTTTATTACGCGCAGGCTGTGTATGTGATCGGGGAAAGAGATGACGGAGACAAGGTAGCCATCTGAGCAAAGGATGATGGGAAAGCGTGGATGGACGGCCAACGAGTAGCGCTGTTTCATGAGGTCGAGTTCTGACACCATTGAGCTGAGATGAGGTGAGTTGGGATCATCTGGATGGACATTTTCTTGAGATCTGTGGATGGCAAGTTATAACACGTTCGAAAACTCTATTTTGACATAATGGGTAAATAAATGGCAAATGAGAGTTGTGATAAATTAATTTAGTTATCCAATAAATACGCACTTTTAATGGCATCTAAGAAGTTTCAAGGAAAATCTATAGAAGACCATCACATTAACTTCTAACTCTAAGGATGAAAGAATTCAAAGGTGCAAAGGGGTTCAATCAAAATTTGAAATAGTGCATAATCCTACTAACCTGACAGTTATGAGAGGATGAAGAGGCAGATAGGGGGCTGGGCCAAGTTCAACAGAACAGCCATGTGTCTGAATGTGGACAGGTTCTCCCAGTCTCGTCAGGATGCAGAGGGAGCCATTTTTGGAGATGCAAGCCACAAACAGATCGTCTGAGGTCCATTTCAGGTCTGCTAGCCAATATGACCTGAAAGTATGGCATAAAAAAATATTTCATATCGAGGCAATAGAATAAGCATGAAATTATTTTCTCTTCTTTTCACAGACAGCCCAAACTGCTCAAGTGCTCAGATTTCTTTGAAGTTTGATTTTTATTGATCTTAGCATCTCGAACAAACAGGTTTTTCTCAACAGGGTTAAATCAGAACTTACCTTCCATATTTCTTCACGTCTTTCTGACCGCAGCCCTTGAGATCACTAACAACAATGGTATCATTCAATGGGGAGACAAACAGCATTCTAGTGTCGGACGGACGTTTTTGATTGACAGCTACGGCTAATATTGGATTCTGATTAGCATAGCAGCACAGGTAGCTACCCCTTGAGCGGACGGATTGACAGTTGGGGGTGATGGAAGCAAGTGGGTACTGGATGGATGTCCATGTAGCAGCATACCCAGGGCCACTGAAATTGACAAGGCAAGTATGAAATTTGATCTGCACATCACATTATATGTAGACAGATGACAGGAAAGCCTAGCAATGACGAATATTTATGACATTTAAATCACCTTTGAACGAGTGCACACTGTCCATCCGTCTTCATCACAGTGAGAGTGGTAACAACCAAAGACTGCTCCACATTGAATACAAAAGACACCATGCACAGCTGACCAAGCACCTGAAAAATGAATTAAATCATAAGTGGAGATCAGTAGTATAGTGGTTAGAGCACCCAGCTCATGATCAGGAGGCTGTGGGTTTGACTTTCCGAAGAGCGAAGAGCAAATGAAGAAGAATTTTTTTATTAAACGATTGCAAGAAAAGGTGTTTGCCTTCACTCCGTGTTCTTTGGTGTAAAGACAGAGGGTATTACATTTAGAAGCAATGCATTCACTCTTCAGTTATCCTACCAAGAATCATTCACATTTATAAATTGTACTGACCTTATTCTCCATGAATGAACCAGAAACACTGGCTTCCTTGTATTCAGGGATAGGCATTTGGACATCATCCGGCATTGCTACAAGACTCCATCTTCCTTTGACATCCCCCTTTTTGGACGCGAACATGTTCTGTCCAGGGTCAATTTGCCAGAGAAATACCCGAGATAAGCCCATCACAACCAAAATATTGGCCCCATCTTCGGACATTAACACTTTTGGTTTATGTGTCCCTAGAAGAGAGGGATCAATGATTTAGAATGTTATCAGTCAGACAAGGCAAACTATTCGAAATAATATGGTAAACGTGTATGACCATCTAAAGAAGTGGCATCTTTGCTTTTCACAATGTTATTATTTAGGCACACTGATCTTACCCTGTTCAAGCTATAGCCAGCCAATCACACTCACCGGATGTGACATTGCTCAAAGCCAAAACAAAAACAAAAATTAATTTCTTGCGGAACAGACTTAAAGTGCGCCCACAGGACAGAGAAATGGTGTCCTTAACACAAAGGTGTACTGAAAGTGCACCCACAGGACAGAGAAATGGTGTCCTTAACACAAAGGTGTACTGAACAGAGAGGTTAAATTGAATGGAGACAACCAATGTTGGTCCAAGACAAGTGTCCTTAATAGAGAGGGTGTCGTTAATAGAGATTGCGTCCTTAATAAAGGGGTGGGTCCACTCTACCTCTAGTTCCTTGTCCTCGAGCACCTCCGCTTGGCTTTGCCGTCATCATGAGATTAGCCATGCCATGGATCATCTTCAGCATGTCTTTGTCCTTATACCACAGGAAAAGATCTCCACATTGTAATAGGCCAACTAGGTAGTGGCCTACAAATTAAGAAATGAGAAATATTAAGGAGAACTACACACAATCCAACTTGCCCAGTGGCAGTACTTTGACTGAAGTTTGATGTTTAAAGACCCATCATTACTTGAGTGCCTGGAGCCATGTATTGGCTAATGGCAATACTCATCATTCATAAGACTCGGCAATATTTGTTCAAAAGACATGCATGATGATGACCATTTAAGTCACTAAAACTAGACACCTAAAAGAGTAATATTTACCATTTTTGGTATGTGTCAGAGAGACAGCCTCCTGTAGGACATTTCGAAGCTTAGGTATCTTCTTTTTCGTCTTTCCTGATGGCAGATATAGCACACTCAGACGATGTGTGTCCATCATGAAAAGACTCTCATTTTCCTGAAAAATAATGCCAAAATATACAAGGCGTACAAGATCATACATATAATGTCATGTAAAGTGAAAAAAAGTAAATAAAGGCATCAAAGCTTGTAAACTAAACAACGAGCTTGGATGTGGAGATGAAACAAGAGGCAAAGCTGTCATGCTGTCTTTCGCAACATTATCACCACATGAGAGAACTTCAGCAACAGGCCAAGTTGAGAAGAAATTTGAAAGCCCTTGGCCTGTTGACAGTTCCTTCGGTTTGACTCTATAAGGGGTCAGCCAGAAAACAACTTCAGAAAACAGATACATATAATTGTCTTTGGAATCTAGTAACTCTCACGTTTAGAAAATCAAATTATCTGACTGAAAATTAAGTGTAATTCGAGTCCTATGTATCAACGTGACTTCTTCTTTCAGTATTTGGTGCAAAACTTACCTCGCCAAGCCAGGCAAAACTCGGCCATGGCTTTTTCCTTTTGATTGATGTTGACGCGAGAACTTCCAACTCCAATTTCATCTTGCATGTCTTGATAACTGATTTTGATAACTGAAGAAGGAAAGAATCACTGTTTACTTTAAAAAACCCATAGCCTAACAACACTATACAGAGGCTCAAGATGACAAGAAGAATAGTACAGACAGTAATAAGTGTAAAATAGCTGGCTAAAAAATAGCTTGAAGTCCTTCATTATTCGTAATTGATGAAATGGCATACAATATCAATAATCGGACCACTGATGTCGTTAGGCCTACTGTTTTTTGCAACGGTGCGCCGGTAAAGCCCGGTGCCATACACCCGGTAGCCTATACGGCTCAAATTTACAATCCCCGATCGGAAATGACGTAGTTTGATCGCATTCAACTATAAATCCATTTAACAGTGGCGCTTCTATAATCAACCGATGACCTTTTTTTGGGCCATGAAAGGGGATTGTAAACTTGTTCCTATACAGACGGTACTTTCTTTGCAGAGGCGAGAGGGATACAATACAAGTACAACACGTCAACAGCGGCAACTGGCGGGTGGGGGGTGATTATTTGACCCAGTTTCAAGCATGCTCTTCAACTCAGCAACAAGCATGGTCATTATGAACAACATGAACAACACCCACTTTTCATACAACCAGTACATCTTCCAAGATAGAAGCACGTCACCAATCTACGACTATATAATATTAATAGGCCTATGCATTGCTGCATAGGCGGCCTATGCAACGATTTCATTTTCACTTTTCGTTTTTTTACCTCTTTCCACACTTTTGCATTGTAGACTGACCTTCTAATATGAACCTATCCACATACCTATTTCATCGTTTGGTTATTATTAAAAGTAAAATATTGTAGGTATTAAGGCAAACATTTTAAACTTGAATCTGCAAGAATGTTTTGATTTGTTTTCAACGCGATTTGATACATCCTCGATGTACACATTGAAGAATGTCTGAGTTCTTCTAGTAATAACAGGTGACGCCACCATTAGTTCATGCGTTCCTATTTTTTACGCGGGAAATACGAATGCCCGGTCCACTGCATCCGGAGTGTAATCACCAGGCGCAATATGCGCCAATGCCATCTGATGGGACAAGTTGGTACCAATCTAAGAAAGGAGGGGGGCGTCTCATAGGCCATACCGACTTTGGAGCAGTGAATGTCAATCAAAAGTGTCCTCCTTTCACGTTTGATTGTCACATCGTCCCAGAAATGAGGGGGGGGGGGGGGCGGTCAAAATTAAATGGCAATTGCGGAGGGGGGGGGGGGGCGTTTTCAAGAATGGGAAGACAACCCAATAAGTGTCATACTCAAAAGATGGCCATTCTCGGTGATTTGTCCTCGGAACAGGATAGCGAAACCTCACTATTGTTACCATAGGGCCACACAAGGTTGTGCATCACTCCCAAAATGTGGGATGGTTAGGAATATATACACCTCGTTTTAAAAAGTTTCTGCATGCAAGTTACTCTCGTGATTTCTCGTCATTACTCCCGCACACGCGTGTATCTTAAGAGCCCCTCCTAAGAAGGGGGCTTATGAAGACAATGAAGACTTCAGACATATAACACCAACCATAGTTAATACTGCACCACTCGGAAAGCCCATTAAGGAAGAGACCAAAAGATAGTCACACTATCACACTTTATTCTTCTCCTTCAAAAGATATGTAATCAAACACCATGAGAGGTGTCCAAGAACAAAGACACTGCTGAATAGAGATCTTACACTGGTTGGACTCAACAACAATGTGCCAGCACTAAACATCATGTACACAAACATTCTATAGACATGTGTTATCTATTGGGTTGAAATCTATTGTGCATGACTTAAGTTGAGCCATGTAAGATTACAATAGGTTAGGTCACTGCTGCCATTACACCATGATTAAACAGGTTTGGGGCCCAATTTGATTACAAAAGAACCACAGCGGGGATTCCACCGTAAAATCGACGCAAAGTGAAATGGCGGGAAAATTTAAATCCGAGAGAAATCTGTTTCCGATACAGTGCATGGTACATGATTTCTTCAGGATGAAGCTGAAATGACTTTGGCTGAAGCTTGGTTGTGTTGTCTATGTGACATGTCTTCTTTTCAGGTTGACTGTAGGGCTTTCTCTGCTTGTTCGTTAGGTTTTCCATATAGATCAAGCTTGTACCCATCTTTGATCACATTGAATCCCAGAGTCAGTCGTTTAATCCTCTCCTCGCACATTTTATAGCGCCGAGTGTTGCACTGAAGTTCAGGATGGATAGACCGGGAGACTCTCTTATGTTCCTACCACAGCGTGTTATTTACATAAGTCAAAACACTGACTTCTCTATCCTTCTCAGGTCAAGAGATTTATAATTTCCGATCATATAAATACACGTTACTATCACCATTTATATCATAATATTATATAAATGGTGATAGTAACGTGATATTATCAGGAAGGAACCCAATAAAATGGCATTTATAGCCTACTTGGTGGAAATTATGATTGAGTGTCTGGTCATAGATCATTTGTCAAGCCGGTCAGGTACTGCATTAAAGGGAGTCTTGCAGGTGTCAGGTATCAAGTTACACGAATTCGCCAATAGGAGTCTCTTCATTCTGACTGTACAACGGAACTATTCACGCTTGTACGATGATTATATTTTATGCTGAATCAAACACGACCAAGTCCCCCCTAACCGTGCATATATCAGTCAGGTGAAGATGACCGATTTGGCTTTCTAGCTCCTGCCTATACAGCCCCACCCTCCACCCCTTTAACACGGTTTCAGTGACTCTATGCAAGTGCAACTGGTTCAAATTGGTACCACCGCACGAGTGGGTCATAACAGAAATCCGGGACAGAAATACTTTAGAGCTGACACATTGCTATTTACTTGGAAGACTACTGTTTAAAGCTACATATAAAATAACAAACATACATTTCAAACCTGCAGGCCTAAGGACCTTTATCAGAACAAGATAAGCCTCTCTCTTGATGAATCCACACACATCCTTGTCAGACGCGATTTGACCGACACAAAACGTAATTAAATTAACCATATGGCCTACGTGCAAAGTTTTGTTACGATTTCACAATTCAAATAGCTGACAGAAGAGAAGTCAAATTTTAGTGTCTTCTAATTAAGTGACAGACAGTCGGTTGACAGGTTGTGACAAATAAAGCTTTTAGTTCGCCAACACACCTACAAATCAAATTGTTTTCTGCATGACCAGTGACGCTGTGAAGAACTAAGAACACGTTAGGATGAAGTATTTTGAACTCCATGGGGCTTCGAATTATATTTTTGCAGTACATTCACGCTTGTAAACGAAATCATACCTTTACAACTGAGTCAAACGGGACACATATCAGCGACTGTGCAATTTTCGTCACCTCGAGAAAGACCATCAATAAGACGCCCCATATCTCCTCCCTTTTAAAGTCGTCCACAAAAGAGGGCAGGTGGTCGAGACCAAAAATTGATGGTGCCATTCGATGACAGATCAAGATACATGGGTGGCTATAGAGACCAATGACTTTCAGCGTGCAATAATAGAAAACCAAAAATTCATTTATTTCTCTTAGGGACACTTGTTCTGCAACCATATTGTTTCATCGGTCAAAGACATCCGTCGGCAACGGACGAAATTCGGCTCGGATCAAAATACAACAATTCTTCCGTCAGAAAATGTCATGTCATCCAAAATTGTCTAAAAATAAAAGCAAGCCTTCATTTTTTTATTGCTGAATTGAATTATAGTCGAGAGAACAAATACGTCTTCGAATCACATTGAAGCGCTTAATAAACTTCGCTTTATAAAATAAATTGCCGGTGAAATTACGTTCTATAGTCAAAAGTGCGAAACATGTCAATAAGGCCTATTATGAGATGATTGGTTCTATAGCGTAAATAATTGTTAACTATTCAGGTTGCATGTTTTTCATATCGGCTGGCCTGGTGTACATGTATTTTTATTGGCGCTATCGAGGACATGACGTATTTGTAAGAGGCCAGAGGTCAGGCTAACAGAACTTGAAATTGTCGCTCGGGGGGTCGCGGCAAGACTTCGGCACTTCAGTTTGTACGTGAAAATGACTTCCTATAGTTCGGCGATTAAACTTTTTTGTTGAGGCATATTTTATTCGATTAGGGACCAGTCGTGACCAACAGGCGTCTGTCATGAAACGAATGAGTCGCCGTGGTTTAAGTCGTTCTGACACCGAGGAACACTGAGGGTCCCAATATTGATAGCAGCTGTGGTTCGGCCATCGCGGGATGTTGTGATTTTTAGGATGCAATCCCAGGATGTGTAGATTTTTTTGGAATGCTATCACCGTGACGGGATGTTGTTATTTTTTGGAATGCACATATGGAAAGGATGTGCCCGCCCAAATATCATGAAACGAATGTGATGTCCTAAACCAGGATATTAGATGATAATTCGAATCATTAGTAACGGAATAGGTCTGTGATATTTGCTTTGCTTTTTGCTGCAGGAAGAGAACTACATGACCGATATAATTCGAATGCAGGATTCCAGTCCACCGCCGTCCCCGACTAAACGACGTCACGGGACGGTGCTAGCCCCACATACATGTATATTCACCCAGCCAGAAATAACACAGACCTTGCCACAATTTGTTTTCTCATCGCCTGAGCCTACCCGAAAATCATATCATGGCTCAGGGGAGGCGCCGGTGAATGGATCCCGTGATGGAGGAGTCCCCCCTAATGAAGTGACAATCCAAGGGACCTCGAACGGACCTAGTCAAGGACGAGCGACTCTCTCAGGAACATCAGCGAATAAACCCTGTGACGGCCATGTGGCGGTGACACATCCTGAAAACCGACCCAAAGACTCTTCTCCCGGGATCTCGCCCTTCTACGGACCTCACGAAGGAAAATGTGCGTGGACACAACCTGTAAATGGATCTAATGCTACTCAAATTATCGTGACTCCGCCAACACCTACTGGCTTCTCCGCTGGAGATCGTATTGACCTCCCGGAGCGCTTCAAGCAAACATGCTTTAAAAAATCAGCCATCAGGGAGGAGATTGATAGTGTGACTGAGTTGAGAGAAAGGGAGAGAGACCTCACCACTGCCATTGGTTGGATACGCCAAGAAATCGTAAGTAGGTTGTGGTCACAGTGTCTCACGGTAACTCGTCCTCTGATTACAATGCTTTTGCCAAAATACAAAAGGCTAGTTTCGCGCAACCTGGTCCTGTGCTACTCATCTTTGCTTAGCTGCACAGGGAATTTGGAAAATTATTTAAAAAGTATATTGTGAAAACTAATGAAGTTGATGAAATCAAACCAACTGAAATCCAAAAGAAGTGACAGAAATTTGTGATTGACGTTGTTGAAGCTATTCAAAAACAAAAAGTGTAAAACTTTTTTTTGTTTCGCCAATAGTACGCATATCATGATATTCCATGCTCCCATTTGGTTGTTCGAAATTAGTTTTCATGATCGAGGTGTTTTTGCTTCGAGAAAGCTAGTGTATCAATCCCCTCGTGGCCGACCATAAGTTGAATTCCTCGAATGAAATCAGTGAAAGACTCAATGAGGCAAACGTTTAGAACTTACTGAGGCTTTATAGCGTAATTTGAAATCCAAGACAGACCTTATATGTTTATAGTTTGAAGTTCTAATGTTGATCTTTTAATCGTCGACCAGGGGTTTGGTGATCTCAGGGCCAATGCCATTTGGGTGTTTGGTCGGGCCTGTTGGATTAAGCTTATGATTACGTGTCCCAATATTCGGCTTTTTTCCAGTCCTCTTGACTACTACATGTACTAACTAAGAACTTATTTAGTTGCAACATGATGGTTAACGCATCAAAATTGCGAGGGACCTTCACCATTGTCACCTGTCACTTGCAGCTTTTCCTAGCCCAGCTTCCGTACCATTGCGGTGCACTGCAACCATCTTACACGGGTCTTGCCTCTTCTCTTACCACCAGCGTCACTCCGGGCGCTCCGGTCCTCACTTAACCGAGACGAAAATCATCGTTGGCTGTGACAACAGACCAACCTCTGTTGTCCGGCCCACCGAAATAAAATTCTAAGTAAGCATTACGATGTTGCAGGATTAATCATAAATGATTTTAGCCAGATATGTCTTTGTGATGATATATATAACGCGATAAACGTAAACGTATCGGAGTGTAGGCTACCCTGGAGAATATAAATCATGAGTAATCTCCTTCGAATGACTTGATTCATGCTATTAGCTGTAATTAAGCACTCAGACTCGAGTTACCAAAATTATCCAATTAATATCAATTTTATCAAACGAGAAATGACGCGACAAGCCTTCCGGTGGAATCGGTTCACGTTTGCTGATTTGGTATAGGATGACACCTAGGTCGAAAAACTATTAAAGTTTTGAAAATTCATACAAGTCTCAGAGACATGAGCCTTACATTACATAAGCCTTACAAAAATCATCAGCAAATATCAAAACTGGAGTGGATATAGGTGTGCAGATTAGACAACACTGCACCTTATGCAACTCTTCTTCGTTATGCCGAAACTTTGTACCGTAAGAAAACACCTTTGTTTCAACTACATGTATAACGAGCATGACTACGAACTCAAAATCATCATTCATCTACAACATTATTAAGACGTTTAGTGAAAGTTCGGTTTCAAAACCGCCAGCCGTTTTATAAATATCGACAGGTTTAGCTTTAAAATGATATTGGATTTGTGCCTGCATGGACGACAAAGGCTTAAAGTCCAGTACCCTGATAACTGTCGCGTGTACTATCTAACCGTAATGGATATCCGTTGTATTTTCCTTTCACCTCACAAAACCAAATGAAAAAGACGCATGTCGAACCCTTTCTTCAGCGCAACAACACTCCGCTTCACTCTAATTGCCCTAATCAAAACTTCTTTGTTGGAAAAATCAACCTTTAGTGCATAAGTCGAGATTCCAACATAACTGTATTGTGATATGTTGACCTTCTTTTATGGGGTGTTCAGAATTTATGAATTGATGTTATTATTGCTTAAATAACTGAGAGGTAATTTTAGATCACTGCTGAAATAAAGTCGCCAATTTGCCATTCCGCAACGGGACAACTGCTCGGCTGTACAAAGGTTATGGCGACAAGTTGCTGGCCGATGGGTATTGGCCGAAGTGACTGATTGGCTCAACCCCATGATGTAACGCTGTTTCCCGCGGTTTGGTTAGTGCTTCACAAAGTATTCGCTACATGTATATGAACACATTATATGTTAACACCATCAGCGCCGAACCACGTAGATCTACGTGGCCCAAATCCCCCTCTTTGAGCTGCTTATCGAAGTCTCAAGGCCTTCATGAAAGAACTACGCCATCGCCACCTTCAGGGCAAGGAAGGAACTGAAAAGACCTTTTCTTGTCTTTTCAGTTTCTGCCTTGCCCTGAAGATGGCGATGGCGTAGTTCGTACATGAAGTCCCTGAGATTCCGATAACCAGCTCAAAGAGGGAGGGGATTTGGGCCACGTAGATCTATTTACCGCAAAGTCAAATTCTGCAATCGGCAATTTAATTATGCATTACTTGCTAAATGAAAAACCAATTAGTTCGGAACTAATTGTCCTGATCTTTTCTCCACAGCTCAAGATGAAACAAGCAGACCGAGACCTGATGAGAAAGTTTATGGAGCTGGGCACAGTGATACACACCCTCCGAGACAGTGGCACATTCAACGTCACCTCCTCCTTCGACTCGCTGGACGAACTTCTTCTCCTGGAGGAGTTCCGTGAAGTGGGGGCCTACATGCCCATCGATGAAACACTACCAAACTTAGCTTTTAAGCTGAGGACAATGTCAACTATTGTGGAACCAACGGTAGAACATTTAACTTTGCCCGTACCGAGGAGAAAGGATTCTGCCTTTTTATGATGTTTTCTCAAATCAAATAACGTATATTCTGTCTCGGTATCTAGTCATGTACATAAAGACAATTTATTTTATCTTCAACCTGCTGGAGACACCCTTTGCTGGGGCCAAGTCGTCAAGCAATCCTTTTTCACCTGTATACCGGACTCCTCCGAGCTGAGAGTTTGCGTCGTTTCGTTTCACACCATGCCTTTATTGAAAGATTCTGGTTTCACCGATCCGCATGTATAAGATCAATAGCGGTTAATAAAATGTCGCATTATACCGCGGAGAAAACGATCTGATTTACACGGGATTATAACCCGCATTTGTTTTTAGGTATGTCTCCTAAGGCAGCCGGCAATCCTCCTCCTCGACTCTTTGCCTCCGAACCCTTGCCTGCAATTATGGCCCTGATTATGGGCCTACATTTACAACTTCAACCAACTAGTAGGCTATTCTTTCTTGGTATATCTACAAAGTAACGTACGGAAAGGAGGGCCAAACATCGGAGCTAAAAACGGGAACTTGTAAGGAAAAGGAGGAGGAGCATGGGCGAAACGAGGGGATGCGGTGTCGATTCATTCCTGGCATATTACATATTAATCCCCTTTATGGCATGTTAGTCCAGGATGCCCCTTATCACCTCACACCAACCACGACCCCCTTGGATCTCGTTTTTTCCAGCCATTGTCATTCTAAAACGAACAAAGATGGAAAATGGGGTCTGGGCTCAGGGTATGGGCATGTTATAGTCATAGTCTGTGCTTGAAATTGACACCATTTGGAACGGTCGGCATGGGAGGGGGCTATTCGCTGACTAAAGTACTATTCTAATCAAAACTGTTTCCAGCAACATGCCGGCAAAACATACCGGGTTTTTAATAACTATCTTTTGCAAAAAGGGAACTTTACGTAGGGGGAAGGGGTACGCTCCCCCTGCATCCTCCCCCTATGGATCCGCTCCTGCCCCAAGCACGGGCTAGCCGCCCAATAAACCAGTCGGCTTAACTGAACTCTCCAATTCGTCTTACGCAGTCCAAATTATTCCCGCCAAAAGACTTCTCGCCCACCAGCCTTGTTCGTCTCAGCACCGGTAGTGGCGCTCCTCCAATTTCACCAAATCGCGTTCAACATGTCGGCAGCAGGGAACCCCACTCGTGGCACGTTACAAGCCATCAAATATAAGCGAGGTAGCTTGGAAATTCTTGATCAACGTATTCTTCCTCACGAGACCAAATATCTCAAGGTTGAAGTGACTCAAGATGCATGGGAAGCGATCAGAGAGATGAAGGTTTGTGCACATTTTTATTCGTACGGCGATGAGTTGTGTGTTAGCTGTATACATTGTATACGCTTTAATGGTGACAGAGCATGTGCCATGTGGCTGAGAAGTTCAACAATATCTAAATCCGAATCTGTTCTCCCAGGTTCCGCATTTCTGCAAAAGTACCTAGGTAGCCTTCGGTGCTGGTGCAGGATAAAAGCTTGGTTTTAAAATTGTCAACTTAAAAGGAGGTCGGTGCAGGATAAAATTGGTCTTGGTGGTTAAGAAGACTGAGGTTCCTGGAGTGCTATACAGTGCTTTTAGATCAGATTTGGGATGTAATGGGGTGTTCTGCCACACTCCCCACCACTTCCCCCACCACTTCCCCCAGAGGGCTTGTAAATGTGTAAATAGAGGCCGAGTGGATATTTTTCAGGATGGGTATTTTCTTTTTTTCTTTAGTTGATATCAACACTTCAGTACGAGGTTCGGCTCTTTCCAGGTGCGTGGAGCTCCAGCCATTGCCATCACAGGCTGTCTCAGCATTGCTGTAGAACTCGACAAAACCGAGAATAAATCTAAGGAAGAGCTATGCAAGTTTGTAAAGTCCAAGTTGGATTACCTGATAACGGCAAGGCCAACTGCTGTAAATATGAGGGATGCCGCAACTACTGTCATGATTTGGCTAGAGGCTGTGGCAGGGGATGAGAAAAAGAGCCCAGATGATGTTCGATTGTTGTAAGTAATAATCACAGCAAGAATAAGCAATGATTGCCTATTTGTTCTTGGCATTGATGTATATATATATGTATGGGAATATCCATATGCACAATTTGTTGATATTCAAGTTATTCGCTACATGTATACAAAATTGTAAATGAAGCGTGTTAATGTCAGTCATTATAAGTCCAATAAACGTTTTCAAGTTTGTTTGGAAACCTTGTTGTTACCCATGTAAAATGTAAAGCTGCCTTGTTGATTTCTTCCAGGTTGATTGAGTTTATCGAAAAGATGTTGGAAGATGATGTACAGTGTAATAAAATGCTTGGCCGCATTGGTGCGGATGACATCCTGAGCAGGTGCAGCCAGGTGTCTGTCGGCGTGCTGACCCATTGCAATACTGGCTCACTAGCAACAGCTGGTTATGGAACTGCATTAGGTTTGTAATTGTAGTCATTGCACTGAACATTTAAATTCAAATTACGTGTGCTGGCTCTTGAGTGAAACCTGATGATGATGGTATAATTGGTGCCTGCATGTAACGACTAAAGTATACCATATGTTTTACAGTAGTTTCATTGCGAAGTACCAAATACTAAATTTGCATGGCATAGCGCCTACATTTGTCCCCCCTACAAATGTCCCCCGCTTAATCACAAACCTTATTGCCCATCATCTTTCCAGGTGTAATTCGCTCGCTATTTGAGAGAGGAAAACTACACCATGCCTACTGCACAGAGACTCGCCCATACCATCAAGGATCGCGTCTGACGGCATTTGAAATAGTCTATGAACAAATTCCAGGGACGTTGATATGCGACAGTATGGCAGCTATCCTCATGAAGAAACGTGATATCTCTGCTGTTGTTGTTGGTGCTGATAGGGTCGTTGCTAATGGTGATACAGCTAACAAAATCGGGACCTACCAGTTGGCAATTTTGGCTAAATATCATGATATTCCCTTTTATGTGATTGCACCGTCCACATCGATAGATTTGAGTATGCGGACGGGCGACGAGATACAAATTGAGGAGAGACCTCCAGAGGAGCTGGTTCATATCAAGGGGATCAAAATAGCGGCAGACGGTTAGTTCAGTCTGCTAGTGCTTAGTCTTGGCATTTTAACCCCGGAAATGTCCCCTGCCTCCTAAAAAAAAAATTGATAATGTTTTTAGGCATTATTTGATATTCTGACCCATAGTCAAGGCCTTAAAAAGCCTTTTTGCTTCTTAAATCTTTATGTCCCTGTTCAGCTACCGCGGATCATGATGCACACCCCTCCCTAATTCATGAAAAATCATTAAAACACACCTCCCTGGAATTTTGAAGAGAAATGCAATGCACACATCCTCTTATTCAATCATGTGCACTCCCAGCCGTGCTTGTCATGCTTTTAATCGGCTTGTCAAAGTAATAGAAGCTCATACCGGTCCACCACAATTGAACTTTAAATGGACCACATATCATATGATCGAACGAGCCTGAATTGAACTCCAATGATACTAGTCGTAGTTCCACCTATCATAAAACCCCGTGTTTTTTCAAGACCCGTGTCTTCGCCGTGTGTCAAAAAACCCGGGGCGCACTTACACCTATCAGTGGTGTTAGATAATGGTTAATAGTCCCGGCGACAGGTGCGCTGTAGATAGGGAGTTCTCCTGTGTTTCTTTCCCGTTTGAGGGGAATTTCGAGTGCGCAATACCGAGGCAACTACACCGCGCCATCTGTCACCGGGTCTTAGAACTTGCAATTGCCGTGTCTATTAGATTCCACCTGTCAAAAACCCCGTGTTGAACACGGGTCTAAATTAGCCCCCGATTAGCCCCATCGAGCTCGATGGGGCTAATAGACACGGGGATTTGACACACGGGTCTATTTAGACACGGCAATTCATAGGTGTAAGCGCAAAAGACACGGGGATTTGATAGGTGGAAGTACGACTACTATGTATTGATGGTAGCTCTCTTATTTCTTGATCATTTCAGGTATAAACGTTTGGAACCCTGCCTTTGATGTCACGCCTGCGAAACTCATCACTGGAGGAATCGTCACAGAGTATGGACTTTTCAAGCCTGAAGAAATGGAAGAACGGCTTCTGGCTGTGAAGAAGAAATAACGTCTGCTGAACTTAGGGACTTCCATTATTTTTCATTTTATTAAAATTATTGGGTTTTGAAGGTGGAATAATTTATCTAGGTGAAAGTTTGGAATGGTGGTCTTACAGATGCATGTTTCTTCTAATTATTCCTAATAATACCGCTTGTAGTAAAGTCAGTTGTTGTCTTGAGGTGCCTAATTACCTCCATTGTAATTTTATATATAGTATGTCAGAGTAAATAAAAAACTATTTATGAAATGAGCATAATGCCATCCTCAATTTATTTTTATCTTCATTGAAATGCTGTATTACGACTTGTAGGAATAACAGTACGTACCATAATATCTCTGTAAACAGGGCAATTAACCCTTCACACCAAGCTAATTGGCTTAAATAAACTTGATTGCCCATGGCCAATGTAATCGTTGAGGTGTGGTAATTGGACGACTTGACTGAAACATTTAGCAGTGCCCTTATTTTTTTGTATTGGTAGTGTAGTCTGGTGGAATTTAGTAAAACTAACAACAATGGGAGACGCCCGTGAACTGCGTAATGTGGCAAAATCTCTGAATTTGGGTGGAGATGATCATTTTTTCGGCTCGCTTATATATTATTGCTCTTACCTTTTACAGATGTATTGTCCGCCTGATGCTCATGATGTGATGTGTGACCTGCTCTTTAAATTAATACCAGTAGGCTCTCCACTTCAGAAACTGAGCTATACAATCATGAGCTGATTGTGTGCATAGATATCTTTAAAAGGATTTATGACACATGAAATTTGCTATCTGATATCATTTGTATTGTTATTCGAAAGTAGATAGTAATTAAAAATTGTACACACAGTGCAATCAGTTGAAATCGGGACGACCTAGTACATGTAGTAATTAATACGTCATGTGGACTGTCCCAATTGTTTGACAAAATCATAAGTCATGTAAGTGGGACATATTGTGTACAAAAATGTAGATGTTGATATCAGAAATCAAAAACGTGTCAAGCCCTTGTCTGAACTTGTCAAACATATCTTTGACGTTAGTTGATCACACCCGAAATACTATGATCTCGTCCTCACCAGAGTATGGAACTATGTCCTCTCCAGTGACTGGGGTAAGAACATTCTTTTCATTCAGGTTAGGATACTGGTAAGCTTCGAAAGTGGTCTTGGTGTTATCGGCGAGCACTAAATAAACGGGTGCCCGGTCCCTGGCTACTGGTAAAAATTCTGATAAGATACTTCCTCCTTCCTACACCTAAAGAGGTAAAACGCGCCATACATTCTCGAATACTAGAGTCAGTCGTATGCTCCTCTCCTTGCACACGTTCCGAATGTCGCAATGAAGTTCAGGATGCGCACCCGTAGGCCCACGACTCCGACTCTAACGTTGAGGTCAAAGTAACCAAAGTATATCAGTTGACTTGCCTCGTGACACGACGTTCGATTAAACTGGTGAATAGCATTCCGCGAAGTTACTATTTATAGCTCACAAGGTCATTTGAATAAGATATTGATGACGTTTTAGTCACGTGACAGTCGGACATCGACACTTATTTCTACGCATTTGAGCTTATTTCAAAGTCAATTATCTTTGACCCTGCATTGTTTTTAGCATGAATGATACCATAGAGTCAGAGAGAGAAATATTCAGAACAGCTATGTAGTATTTCCAACACTCGGATATGTGCCAGATTGAATCTAACTGCCCTAGTTAGAAAGCCTGAATCCATTACGAAACCGCATGTTTGTCCGACATTGCCTGTAATTCAGCGATGGGGAAATAGAGGGTAGTAGCTGCAGTGACGTCATTATCGCGGAATGCTATTGGCGGATTGACGAACATTTACATGTGGATAAACTGCTGTATCTCTTAACTGTATGCAAATATTCGGGATTATTACGGGAGTCTGTGGTGACGGATCACCCTTGAGCTAATGTTGAACCTGAGAAGTCGCCATGCTCTTGCATGTATGTTTGTTCTCGCATCGTCGTCTGATGCCAGAGCCATCTGTGATCGAGAGAGCTAAACGAACCGTCATCGCCCCTTTCTACAAAGTGCAACACGTGCTGATGCATTGATGAGACTTGAAACTCTATCACAATAGCTTTCCTCGCAGGAAACAATATACTTTGCCAATTCATCAACCTTTCATAGCAATCAACTGACTCTCCTTACCAATGGCAAAAACACGTTAATGTGTTCTTGGCCATGGGCATATTATATAGTGAATGATGGAACCCACTGATGGCCTGTATTTGTATCAGTAACCCCTTCTCCCTTCTTTAAAGAACGGGTGACTCGAGTCGTTGATCATGTAAAAATACTTACAGCCCAAATCACAATTGTCATCCCTAAATCACATCATTGACGCGCTACCCAGCGCGTCGGTCGCGCGTACATAGAGAGATAAGCACGTCATTGGCGCGCAACTTGGTGAAGCAGGACGGAGGTCAGTTGTGATTTTGACTGTATAATAGACCCACACTTAAAATAGATGTGATTAGACTTTCGCACACTTTTCTTTCGATAAATCACCATAGTCAGCGTCACACCTCTTTCCACCGAACGATTCCTCGCGCAATTAATCGGTGGCACGGCGGTCGGAAGTCGCACGACAAATCGCAAGTTGCATCCTGAATGAAAAACCAAAAGCAGGGTCGCAGCATGTTCACTGTAGTGGGGATAGAAAAATCCGGACGGCAGAGGTGTGGTGTCGGCTGGATGCTCTGTTTGGCTCCCCTCATCATACCGACTCGCCGGCGATGAACATCAGTCCGATAGTCTCCTCCTTTTATAAGGATGGATAATACGACGCAAAACGCCAGCATATCGTCGGTATCGCGGAACAGCAATCTCGCGTATTCACAAAACAGGCAAGACTTGTTTGCCTTCCTCGCCTACATCAAACAAACTTGAAATTGAGATCGAATTTCTCCCAAAACATATAATTTCTTTCACAATTTGTCTTTCTGCATGCCCTCAAGAGATTCACAAGCGCACGTATACCTCAGTGAAGCGTAAGCCCTATTTAATGTATTTTGGCTGAGGCCTGGAACTGATAAATATTTTTTTGTGACAAATTCTGCGATGGCGAATGGATTTACTCAACAAAACCTTCCGAAAATCGATGAGTTTTGTCCGGCAGAAAGATGTATGTATCCATTGGAGGAGTGTAGCGCTGAAATACACGAGGTAAGGAGTATAGGGTGTGGGCCTGCCGGCGGTGGGGTGGGGTGGGGTGGGGTGAGGTGGGGGCTGGGAGCTTTATGCTCGTTCGTATGTAGAGGGAATACGATTGCGCACTTTTCAAAACTTAGAAATTGCTCGTAACTGCGCTTTTGACATAGATTACCAAGATTAGATAGAATCGAATCCATACTTGATATTACTAGCACCAAGCATAGATACTGGGTGATATGAATAAAGACTAGCAAATGCTTTTACTAAAACTTCCTGTACATTTATTTACACTGGGCCTTTCTGTACAAAACTGAAGTATAAGCAATTGCTAGACTTTATTCATATCACCCACTGTATATATTACGAATCTATTCTTGTAGCATGACTATGCATGTCAAACAGGGGGGACTATGTGAGGACGCAGGATAAATTGTTGTATTCATGTGACTAATATGCAGAGTCGGGGGACTGGGTCGTGTTTTGTTTAGTGATAAATATATATCTGGTCTGAGCGTGAACATACTGTCGGATAAAAGAGACCCCTATTAGCGATTTCGTGCAACTTTATCTTGCATACCTGGCTGCTGCCTATCCAGGTTGACTCCCTTCAATTGTTGAAAAGTGGGCTATATAATAAATTTGGATAATATTCATATAAGTATATTTTATCACTTGCATTTAATTGTACCAGGCACGTCAAGTATACATGGACATGTGCATTTAAGCTGTAAATTTGCATGTAAGCTGGAAGACTACACACACATACATCCGCATGTTCATCCAGCCCGTATTTTGATACATGCAGTCGATGGTTATACCACACATCGATCATATTTTATGCATGTACTGGTACAGTCATGACAGTACATGTACTTAAAATTCGGCGTTGTCTGGCACGCTATTCGAGCTAGCAAATATCGGTTATAACCTGGTGTACCAGTTTTTGCTCTCACGAGTGTCCCCAAAGGCATTCACTGCATGGTTGATACATTCATCACTAATTAGAGAATGATGTAGTAGTAATGATGAAGTAGTGTGAAGTTTTGGCTATCTTACTGATTTTTGTGACAAACACAAACTAAACAAGTCCTGCTTAAAAAGGTACTGTCATCAGTGTTGACATTGGCCGCGTGATAATCTTTAATTCGGGAATTCATATTATACGTTATGATATATCAGCCCACCCAATGTTGTATACTAAATAGCCTGGATTTGTAATCTTATCTGGAACCGAAAAATTAAAAACCACATTTTTGCTGAACACTATAAATACATGCACCAAGTTGTCTGTACTGGACTGCGTACTGGAATGCCAAGTCGCTGTCCCGCGTTCAAGGTTACCAAGAAAGTTGGACATGTCGGAGTTTGAGACAGTGCCGATCAAAACGGTGGGTATTGCGTTCTTTTTTTGGGTTTACGTATTAACGGTCATGAATGTTTCAGTTCATGAGTGTTTCCCCTCATTATCTGGGAACTCTGAAAGATATATTGACGGTCACGTTTTCCCTGTGTTTCCCCATTTCCTCTACTCTATTGATTAAAAAGTCATGGTCTCTCAATTGTTGTCCGTTCTCCATAGGCCTGCTACACTATTATTAGGCCTATTTATTGATGTCCTTTATTGATTCTTAATCATAAATCATAAAGCACAGGGTATTGTCTGTGCCTGTGGTTGCCTCAGTGGTGATAGTCTTTTGTTTGGTTTGTAAACGGTACTTCACTGACACAGCTATGTAAAATCATCGCATTCCTTGGGTAAGACGAGTCTCTCAGTGACGCGATGAACGTTAGAGTGATAAACGTGGTCCCCCTGAATCCGAACTGGACGAACTGAACTACACGCTGAAAGGCGTTTGAGGTGTACCACTCCGGGGGATGGTCCGAACCAGCGCAAGGACGAGTTCAAGGAACTTTTAGGGCCGGTACAGAATGTGATTCAGAGTGGATTGTGTCTTAATTGACATAATAAAGGCACTACATGCATGAATTGGAAAACGAAAGACCCTTATTCAGGAGTATCTTACGTATGTGAACATGTTTGCTGTTGCAGATTCCGGCGTCGTCTTACCACTGTCATATGGAAATACTCTACACAGGCTATACATTATACATATACTGAAACGCATGGATATGAAGGATCTTTCAAATTTTATCCAATTTTGCAAAAACTAAAATTCTCCAATATAACTTTGGACCTACTGAATACCGAAGCTTCTGATTTGAACCTCGGAAACTATTCACATCCCCTTTATTTCTCTGACGCGGTTTCTCAGTTTCTCAACTTTTGTTTTTCAGTCCACCATTGAATTGGTTATTAAAGATAAAAAGGTATGTAGATATGAACGAACTAGGCTTTAAATTTGGCGAATTGTCATAGTCTCGCCCTATATTCATATCGTTTTCTGCATATATTTCAACCCTCGGCTCTCTGTATTGCACATGTGCCTGCAACATCACACCCTCCTCCCACCCGAACAAGGGTCTAAGAGACAGTCCTAGAAGCCAGGGTGAATTTTTTGGCAATAACTGTTTTTGCCCTTAAGTATTCTGACAGACTATATATCCTAGCCCCTTTAGGGTCAATATCTCTGGGCTATAGGATCAGTGGTGGTGGGCGGGTTGTCCTTTATACCAATACCGCAAGATCGCGTATAGCACATACCATCTGTCGAGATATAGCTTTCGTATGTCTATTGCGTAAGGCTATTGTATTCTCGACAATTCTCTTTCGCGAAAGTGTACTAGGCCTATAGGAAGTTTTCGCGAAGCGCCCGAAACGTTCACGTGAACGCTTATCCCATTGTTCGACTTTGTTATCAGGAGGTCGAACAATGAGATAGGTGTTCACGTGGACGTTCGAGGCGCTTTGCAAAAACTCCCTATAGCATCACTTGTAAAGCAAGGTCGTTTGTACACCGTCAGGATGCACCGGTATCTTAAAATGTTATAATAATGATCGATCCATGTTTTATTGCAGCCCTGTTTAAAACCATGGATGAAAGTGCTCATCGGTTTGGGCCTACTTGTAAGTTTGTCACTTTTCTTTCCCTATTTAGGGCCAACACATCATGGCCTAACATCTGAACATTGGATCGATTTTGTCATTTCACAAACCCGCAATATAATTTCACCATCTGAAGCATCTTCTATTGTATCTGCGCCTCATGATCATGATATATGTTCCACATCGCTGGTTCCAAAACAATTTAAGTTCACCTTACTACATGTTGTTTATAACCAGTATATATGACTCCCTGATTCTGATTATCGAATAGAAATATGACCAATCGTTTAGCGGGGGGGGGGGGGGGGGGGGAGGGGTGACTTACTGTTGTTGAGGTATTCATCTTTCTGCTTCAGGCCTTCATTTGCTTTGCCCTCGGAATTGGCATCTATTATTCGATAAATATGTGGTCAGGAATTGGCGAGTGGGTCCACACGCCATGTGCTACAACCGATGACATCCAGTCATGCCCAGGAAGGTAAGTAAGTCGTCACTCGGAAAGCCTTAAAGTTGTCACTTGGATAGCTTTAGGGCCCATGCAGTTGAGTCTTTTTTTTTATACGAAAATGGCTTCTAACTAGACCATGACTTATCCTAAATGTTGTAAAATCACTAAACTACAAACGGTGCACTAGAACGGATTACCATTCGGTCAAAAAGCAACCGTTGGCCTAACCTGAAACTCACAAGCCATATCCAAAACTAACTTGCCAAACTAGCAAAAATTTATTATTTATTTTAGGTCAGCTTTAGCGTGATGCTACATTTGGCGGCGCTTGCTGGCGAACAGGTGTGATGTCTTTCTGGCCACCTACATGTGCCACGCTCGAGTTGTCTCAGTATGACCCACCTGAGTCTGACCACTTGCAAATTTCATGATTTCCTTCAGTTATGCAAAGACCCCAATCACCCTCCTAATCTCGTGCGATGGATTTCTCGCGAGTTACCTCCTGAAGAACGTCACACCCACCTTCAAGAGGTTTCAGAAGTGCGGCGTGTCTGCTCCGTATATGAGACCGGTCTACCCAAGCAAGACATTTCCCAACCACTATTCTATAGCGACGGTAAGTGATGAGGTTTCTGAAAAAAATCAGCGAGAAGAAAAATATGGAATGAGAAACATTTACAACTACATGTGCATTCAGATTCGAGTGGCCAGAGCTTACATTTTACAATAGTTGGAGGAGGTCCGAAAGTCGGCGTTGAAGTGCGTTGACGTCGTTCGTGCACGGCCCCAAATATCACTCGCACAAAGTGCACTGAACAGGATGATGTGTGTTTTTATATCAAATGCAAACGTTCATCAATTCAGTTCTTTAAGATTTCGCTGAACGACTGTATTCAGCCTCAAGGTGACGACGGGGAGGGGGTCGAAATGACAACTTCTGTAATGATTGTGTCCCCAGTACAAATTCAACTTTTGTTAAGTATGCATGTTTGACTTTTTGCGCCCTTGTTTTCTTTTACAGGGTTTATTCCCGGCGTGGAATGGCATCACTGGCAATATCATGTTTGATAAGAAGTTGGGAAAAGTGTTCAGGCTGTCCACCTCGGAGAAGTTCAACCCAGAGTGGTACCAAGGCGAGCCCGTAAGATAACGTAATAACTACTGGCTCGCACAAAAAAGATCATATACTTTTGATTTTGAATAACTGCCACCAATTCCGGATAAACAATCTTGACACTGACCCTCCTCACTTTTTGGATCGACCCCGCCCACCAGTTAACATTGCCAAAATTGTAATCGCACCATTCCAACACTTCCGACAAACGGGCACTATGCTAGTTTAATGACGATAACATCGATTGAAAATTCATCCCTTTCAGATTTGGAACACAGTCACAAAGCATAATAAAACGTCTGCCTCGTATTTTTGGGTAGGCTCTGATGTCCCCGTTGAAGGTAAGTCCACGTGATTATGTAGTTTTTTCGGCAACTAAGAAAGGTGAATTTACTATGTATGAGCTTCATGCCATTTGCAATTTCCCTCAACTTTCACATACACTCTTCAAAATAAAGGTTTTATAGCTTTTGAAAATACCTTTGAGGTTTTTCAGTAAACACGAATGTGTACCTTCTCGAGGTTTTCAAATACAATGTACTGAACTTCCAGCGGTATTGCCTCCGTAACCTCGCGTTGTCTGTAAAGCTTAGCAATGTCAATGCATTGAGGGTCAAGATATGCCATCATTTTAAAGTTAGCAGTGAACACTACATCAACGATGTAGTCCAGTCATTTCTCCATAACGACCGGGGTCGCAGTTCGCAGTTCGCACTGTGGCACAAGGCCTTGTCCCACCACGACAGTCGCGGTTGCCAGCGAAGGAGTCTCAACAAGAATCTCTTAGATGTTAACTTGCTTTTACCTATTTTCAGGGATGTACCCGAAGTACTATAAAAACTTCACATCGTAAGCACACAAAACTTTTACGTTCAACACTTTTTAGTGCCTGATTGATTGTTAGTACGTTTCTTTGACTCATCGAGACGAATTTGTCACCTTGATTATGTTAAAGGGACACTATGGGCGGGAGCTCGAGTGTCAAATTGGTTAACAATATTGAGTTGAGAGTTGAACATCGACTAGGACATTACTGGCTCATATAGACACTCAGGTAGGGACCGCCGCTTATATTCGCATCCGACAGACTCCCGATCATATTCATACCTTTTTTGTGAAAAAGAGGAATTTTAGTTCCCAGAATCCCGCGGGTACACCAAAAGAAAACAAGTCCTCATCCGGGCAGGATCGAACCCTGGAAAGCCAGCATTGTTAGACACTGGGCTATGCGGCACCTCGTTATAATCATTGAGCTACAATGTAACTTACGAGGAACCGTACTTCATATCAGTATCATCTTTCAGTGGAATCCCATTCGAAGAAGAAGTCGATGAAGTCCTGAAATGGATCGATATGCCTGAAGACAAGCGTCCTAACTTTATCACAATGTACTTCAACGAACCTGATAGTGCAGGACACAGATATGGCCCAGACAGCCCGGAGGTGAGCCATGTTCTTTTCAAATTGCCTTGACTCGCGAATATGTATGTCCATCAATTTTTATGCCGTGTCCGAGGTACATGTACAAAGAACAGCAATAGCAACCAATATTTCTGTCACCCACCTGGCGATTTTGACTTCTTCATGTACATCATTTAAACATAAAAATGATACGAAATCGTTTCTCAATAATCTTACAGGTTAAGAAGCAAATTGAGTACGTTGACAGCATAATTGGGATGATGATGAATGGATTGGTGGACAGGGAGATTCATAACTGTGTCAATGTCATCGTTGTGGCTGATCATGGTAAGCCAAAATGAAGACAGCCTTCTGTGATTAGGTACTAGGGAGGTTCCGCAAGCTATACGACGAGCTACGAACGACGACGTACGAAATATGAAAATGTTATCTTTTTATTTTGTTTTGAAACGTTCCTGTATTCCTCCTATGATTTACGAATGTCGCGGAAATGGCTTGGCACATGTCTTGATGACATCACAGACGTTCGTACTTCGTCGTTCGTAACGATCACGAGACCTGCCAATTAAGGGAAATCTTTGAAACGAAGCCCATTTCTGGCTAAAATTACTTAGAAAGTCGAAGCACATACACTATTAAAGTGTACGCTTCGCCGTCTCATTTGAAGGACAGTGGACATGTCCACGTCAGACTCCCTTTGTCATCCTTAATTAGCCTTTCTCTGGTTAGGGGACGAGGCCGATCCATTGGGTCAGGAGTGTAGTCCGAGCGTACAGAATGAAATTGACGTTTAAATGGCTATACTACACTTAAACATGAATAACCATGTACATCATAGTCCTATGGGTAGAGAACGAAATGACATTTTGTGACACAGCAATAATTTGGCTGAGTGATTATATACCTCTGCTGCAGATGAAACTTTCTAAGGGAAATATCAACTGGATTAAATTCCGAATGAGTATAGTAAAACATTTTTTCGCTACTTATAGGCATGGCGGAAACCTCATGTGATCGAGTAGTACTTGTGAAAGACTACGTGAACCTTACCAACATGTACGTCTACAGTGGAACATTCGGACGGATAAACACGGAGTATTTTATTGAATCTACAACCGTTAGCCCTTTTCCCGAACCTCATAGTAAGTAATGGAGACTATATGCAGAAGCTGTGTGGGCAGATTAAGTTACATAAAGTAGCTGATAGGTGTCGCTACTACCTCGGAGTACATCAGCGCTAGTCACTTTGTTAAAGCGGATGTTTTTATCGCTTAGTCGAACCAGACCCAGTTCTTAAACTTTGCATATTTGTCAGATGGCGACCTCCAATTCGCCCACAAAATTCTATCTATTCTTCCCATTTAAAGAACGCTTAGACATGGTGTATGTACAGATAACATAAGTCAATTAGAACCATAACTTACATGGTAGAAATTGATTGGACGGTTGCAAATGTCTTCATCATCGAAAAAATTTTCTCTCAGGGAATCAAGATGAACTCGTGAACTCACTTAGATGCGCCAACGATCACTTACAAACCCAGTTCAAGTGGGACTTACCAAAACGCTTTCATTACGCGCACAACGATCGTATTGAGGACATCGTCATGAATGTGGATGATGGTTGGCTCGTAGGAAGGTAGGGGGAGGTGACAACAACAAATGCATATTAGAGAAGAAAAGTAAACGTCTAAAATAATAATAACCCCAAAAAATCGGATAAGGGTTAGGGTTACGTTTTTTGCGCCCGGACCAAGTTTCAGTCAGTACAGTACACGTAAGCAGTATATGGGATGTTTCGGTAAAAACGAAAAATCTTGAAGAGGTTTGATACATGTACCTCAGTCTCTTGTTAACATTTGCATTGCAGAACGAAACCTAAAGATGCGTGTAGTTCAAAAGGGAACCATGGCTATGATGATGATTACAAAAGTATGGAGGTAGGCAAAGGGTGTAAAACTAGTCAACGACAATGCTGAAATTTAGTACATATTTACGCAACTGGAAATTTCAATTTCAATTACAAATTTCAAATGTAGGCCTTGCTTTGTGTAAATAAATAAATAAATAAATGAATAAATAGATAAATAAATAAATGGACGTTGCATTATTCATCGAGTTAGCTAAGATCGCCTTTTCTATCAAAACTTGCAGGCACTTTTCGTTGCGCATGGACCAAGCTTCAAAATAAACTACACAGTGGAACCGTTCCTGAATATTGAACTCTATAACTTACTAACAGGTAGGAAAATCATCGGGGTTTCCATCAAACACAAAATTATTTTATTCGGTATAGTTCATGCGTAGCAATAGTGCTTGTCGCATTCGTAGTTAATCAAATAAAATAACATCCTGAGATTCAAGCTTCCCTCAGTCGTAATCTTCAGCCATTCAGCCCGACCGATTTACCCCTCCATGAACGAATGATGGAAATGTCGCCGACTTAGGAAGTACTTTTCAAATAAATTTTGTTGCAGTTGTGTGTATGTGTGGGCCTGTCAATTTTTACAGATGTTAGCAACATTTAAATAGTGACAATCTGTTGTTCTTTTCATTAGAGTTGGTCAACATAACCGGTGTTCCAAACAACGGCACGATGGGCAGTCTTCACCACATGTTAACAAATCCCTCGACCCTTCCACAACGAGACCAAGGGCACGCTTACGAAAACTGCAGCTTTCCAAGTGATCCGACCGAGTACAGCAAAAGGGCTGCCGCACAAACATCGTGTACGAATTGTGCATTACCACCGGTAAGCACTAAAATTTTGAGCATTTTCCTTAAAAAAGCTTATTTTTCCCATTTTGGGGCCATTAGTAGGTTACGGAGACTATTTGGGAATAATTTTGGAATTTCGACTCAACTTAGTTAAACTACAAATCCAGGCGATGACATAACAAACCAAGAACTCTAAAGGGACAACGAGGGCACAGAATTAAGGTAGCCTGTTCACAGAAAATGCCCTGTCAATGGCCACCATGCCTAAAATTTCATTTTGTGGTAAGTAAACATTTCCTAACTATATACTCTAATGTCTTCCATAGGGTGTGACAGTCAAAACCATCGACGAACAGCTTAACATTAACACAGCGGAGGCTAACGATATCATTGCATTGCACATTCCGTCCGGTGAGCCCCTTCTCCAGGGCCTGGGGACTGTCTGCACCCTGGTCCAGCAGGATTATGTCCACGGATACTCTGAGGTCTTCCATTCTCCAATCTGGTCGGCATACCAGCTTGCGAAGGTAACCAAAACGGGGCCTTCTGATATGTTGATTAGCATGGGCTACATATAAAAACAGAACCATCTAGTACATCGCACCAATCACAATTGACATCCCCAAGTTCTTTGTATGCGTAGTGTACAGGCATCGTACACACAACTAGCGTAGGGTTCACAACTGGAATGTACATGCACATGTTGACGTACATAACATGCATCGTTAACAAGTCGTGCCGGAGTGCAGACCATGAAGTTTTCCTCATATCAATAAATAATTAGACAGCTATCAACTTTTACTGTAAGTTGCAAATAAACAGCTCTCCATATATATTGTGACCTCTCCTCTTCTTATTCAGTCAACAGAGGCTAAAAACATGACGTCTGAGCCCTGTCTGCGTCCAGACGTCAGGCTACCTGTCGGCGCAGAAGCTAATTGTTCTGATTTCAAGGCGGCATCGAGCGCTCAAAATATCACATCTGGCTTCCTTCATCCACCAGGTAATTAAGATGCTACATGGTCATCTCCACATATCTTGATGCCGTGAGAGATGATTTTGCTCATCTATTCAGGAGTGGGCAGATATTTTCCTGCCAATTGTCTTTTTAGGGATTACCACGAGCTCTCTTTTATTCATCATTTTCAAGAACGCCAAGTTATTTGAACCATGCTTTTGATTTGATTTTGATTATTGTAAGGTGATTTCATACTTATGTATTTTCAGAGTTTTCAACAAATGAAACAAGAAAACTAGACTCCCACATTTTATCAAACGCTGTCCCGATGTACGAGGGCTTCCGATCTGGTAGGAATCGTTTTGTTCAAAACGCATTCTCAAGTGGATGTTTCCAACTTTTAGTTTTGTTAGTGGTCTTTGTAAGATATACTTTGCACAAAGGGTATAGAATGACTTGAAAAAAGAGAGAAAGTCTTTTGAGGAAAGTTATGTTTCCATATTACTGCATCATCTTCTTTGATTACAATAGAAAGTGTAATTATAAAAAGAAGACTATAGCCAGATCCAAGTAGGTCAAATTATTACACAAAGTTTTGATAGGGCTCTCTCTCTCCGTATATCAAAACTATTCACGCCTGTATGAGGAGCACAATTATTGCTGGGGTAAATTATCAGGCCCTAACTGTGCATTATTGTCACATGATTGCAACCAACTAGATCCCCCTAGCACCTACTTATAGTTCTCCTTTAATAGGTTGACCATAGTTCTTCTCGAGTCAGGTATAATGCCGAATGCAAAACACGCCTTTCTCTTACACTTCAAGGTATCTGGCAAGATCTCTTGAACATGCTTGGCAAGTGGCAGTCCAAACATGGTTCACTCTCCGTCATCAGCGGACCTGCGTATGACTACGACTATGATGGACACTATGATGACCTTACAAAAATAAAAAGGTAAAGTGATCATGAACATTCAAAACAATTTTTCAAATTTTGTGGCGCATGCATAATCGGGCCCAGATGCTTGAATACAATTGGAGGTACATTGCCTTATAATGTTATATCATCACTTGAAAGTCTTCTCTAATCTTTCTGTTCAGGTTCATGAACGACGGCGCCGTTCCTGTACCAACCCATTATTACACGATCATCACGAAGCCGAGAGATAAATCAGAGTCAACCTATCGTAAAAATGACGTCATGGCATTCTTACTACCACATAAAAGTGAACCAACTACCTGTCAAGTAAGTGCTGGACTTGTAAATTGCAGTCTTCGGCAAATAAATCCCGTTGAAATATGCCATAGGCGCACCATTACTTTAAGAGGGGTCGTACTCTTGCCTTAGGGAGTGGTCAACATTTGGTGCATTTCAGCATTGGAGATTTTCACGGTCAAATTCAAAGAGGGGTGGTGTTTGTACCCCCTGACCCCCATTCTCGTATAACTAGTGGTTTTCAATATACTCGCCTCTGGATATCTTGTATTAGGGGAGAAAAAACCTGAACTTCAGGAGGTGACCCTCCTCACCTACGCCTACAGGGTGACGATTCCGAGCTGAAGAAAAGATGTCTTTAAAAGTCAAAAGTGGAACCAAGGCGTAAAAAATGGTCCTATCTTAATTCTGCATCACAAACAGCTTCAAGCTCATCGATTCAATTGTTGCATAATACTTGATCCAGATTCCTTTGGTTCCAATTTCAGGCGCAAGATGTCTACCTATTTCTTCATGCGGCAAGAGTAAAAGATGTTGAGCTGCTGACTGGTTTAGAATTCTTCCCTAAATATGACCGTTACGAGTCACTCGCGTTACAGACATATCTTATGGACGACTTATGGAGTTACGACGTTTAGATCATGAAGTGTGATTTGAATTACTAAGGGGTGTGTCGTTCGCATTCAATCGTGTGTCCGGAAAATAAAAATGCAGCTTTACAGACAATTAATGCCATTGCGCAATTATCATGCATTTTGAGTCGTTTGAATCCCGATCCTCTCTAGCTTCACCCAAGTCGCTTTTTTATGCATTTCGTTGAACCCCTCTGTATGCCTTCGGTGTGCCACATATCCCCGTGCTGTGATTTACTGCGTGCGGCGTTGCTTATCATCCAGTGTTCAGTAAGAAATCGGTAAATACAAGTTTTGTATGTCTTTGTAACTTATGGTTAGCAAATATATTTATTTGCGTGTTGCATTGTATAATTGTAGATTTTATATTCAATAAACATAAAATCAATATTCACGATTTATATTGCATTTGTCATTAATTTTTTGTAGAGAACGACATATTGACAACATTTTCTTCGTTGCCCCCTTTTATAAAATCATGGTTTCTCAAGCTGTTAATTGTATTGAAACAAAGAAATATGGGAAATACTGCCAAAATCGTTACACCGGCCTGGGAGCATTTTCTTAAGAAGTGCATGGTTATAACCAGAATTTGGCAAACACAAGGCTGTAGGGTAATTTTGAAGAAATGTAGAATATGTGAATACGAACTTAAAGGATAACACCAGATCTTTTTTCTGAGGGGAATGGTTTTTGGTCTTGTAAAGAGTTGTGATTAAAGAAAATCTTAATAAAATTTTCAGAAAATCTGTCGTCTGGGATTCTGACCTCATTCTCGCTGTCGTAGGCATGGCAACGACAACCATCTATAAATTTTGTTTCAACCGTGGTTGAAACTCGATGACCGGGTAAATCTTGGTCTGAAAGGAATGCTTCCCGAAATTGGTGGCTTGCATTGGAACTAACTTTTTCCCCCTTGTCCGTCATTAAAGGCATTCAAGTGTGTTGGTCAACCATGACTATCTCCTTTGTCCCTCCATCATAAGGCCTAGTTTCCCCTTATGACATCACTATTTCGGACATTGAGCGCCCCATTTCTGAAAAGGTGTATAAGTCCTGCACTTGGGGAGATAATTCGGGGAAGAATTACCAGATCCTTACGAACAGACCGAGAACGAAAATGAAGATAACCTTATTTTGAGTGGTCACTTCCCAGGTCGGGTGGAATTGACAACCCTGAACAACAAAAAGGATGGTCGATTGGACTCGTTTCTCCCGTAACACATATTACGAGAGTGTAACATAGGCGAGTGGTGTCAATCCTTCGGTCACTGAGAGCTGACCTAAAACCAGTTACCATACACACAGCTTTGACAGAAATAGTTTACTCTACTAGAGAGACACTTTTTAGAGTATAACAACCCCTGTTGGATGGCGAAGAAAGCAGTTGCCAGACACACGTCAAGCTAATTTGCTTTCACAAACATTACCGTCACCCGCTTTTAGAGCTGACCGAGATACAAGCAAGCGAGTACGCCCGTTGCCTTACCATGATAGTTCACCGATCATCGCTTCACGAGAGCCGACAGAGTTACCAATTCTGTCTCGACCCACAGCATTCCTACTCGTGCCGTTCGCGGCCTAAGTTTTACAAAACTATCGCATTTTCAAAGCTGGAGAAAAAGCGGATTATTGTTGCCGAAATATTAGGACTGTGGAGTATTGATGGCTCCATTTCATGGGCGGTGAGTAGATCTTTTTATTTTTTCGGTCCAGGATATCAATTTAAACACGGATTGCTCAAGTTGCTGTTATAGGACTACACCGTTCGTATTCAGTCATTGTATATTCTTGTGACTCAGGACTGGTAATATACATTGGCGTAAGAGCGTTTTCTTAAAACCCCCGAACCGGGTCTCGGAGCTTCTCTTCTTGTCGATGTGAATATCCCATTGTTCCTAAATCAAGTTTTCGTTGATACTATGTACCCGGTAGTGTAAAGGGACTAATACTTTAGGTGTATGGTTAGACTCCCGGAGGCAGTCCAGATGGTTTCTCATATATTCCCCTCACAACAGTGGCCTTTGTCAGCTAGGAATATGTTGGAAGGAACAGGAAATAGGTCGTACATTTTCACATCCAAAAATGCACTTTTGAGGAAATGCATGGCGGGGTGAGGACACTCCAAACTGAAATTCGCTCAGTTATTCATGCATGTAGTTTCGCACGCCCTGACTGCAGAGCGCGTTACAAACACAACAAGTGATGAGTTTACTACGGGGATTAAAATTAAAATGGTGGCCACGAATCAATTAGCTAGATGAATTAATCTATTTTGACAGGATGGTGGTGTCCGTTGAATTGAAAATGATTAATACGTTCAGAGGGAACGATATCGATTTTAAAACATACATAGCGATTTCAATACCGAATTCTCGGAAAACCTAAACGTGATAGGAATTTTGTACATGACAGAGATGAATCTAATATATTTCTTTCTTCACAATATTGTATCTATTAAGATGGTAGACATTCAAGTTGATATATAACCAGATTGCATGATTATATGCAGCAATACATTGATAGCTATCAATTAAAGGGAAACTACAGGTAGGAGCTGGGGAGGGCAGATTAAATGACACGAAAACACCGACATAAGTGCTTGTACCAACGAACATGAAATTGAGACAATGCCACAAGTCTTCATGTTTACAAGAGAACAGTCCTTGGGTACATTGCCTCACCATGCATATCATTGAGTCAACTGAATAGCTCCTATAGTCCCCCTTTGATGAGCGCAATTTCTTCATGAGTTAAACCATGTTAAGTCATAATACCCGTTATACCAATAGATAAGACCAATCTACGGTGGCCCATTAGGGACATCATGTTTTTTTTTAGATTCAAATACGATTTTTTTTTCTCGAATTTTCTCCACGGAATTAAGTATTTTCTCCGCGGAAATAACATTTATCTCCACGGAAATAACATTTATCTCCACGGAAATAAATACTTTTCTCCACGGAAATAAATACTTTTCTCCACGGAATTAAGTATTTTCTCCGCGGAAATAACATTTATCTCCACGGAAATAAATACTTTTCTCCACGGAATTAAGTATTTTCTCCGCGGAAATAACATTTATCTCCACGGAAATAACATTTATCTCCACGGAAATAAATACTTTTCTCCACGGAAATAAATACTTTTCTCCACGGAATTAAGTATTTTCTCCGCGGAAATAACATTTATCTCCACGGAAATAAATACTTTTCTCCACGGAATTAAGTATTTTCTCCGCGGAAATAACATTTATCTCCACGGAAATAACATTTATCTCCACGGAAATAAATACTTTTCTCCACGGAAATAAATACTTTTCTCCACGGAATTAAGTATTTTCTCCGCGGAAATAACATTTATCTCCACGGAAATAAATACTTTTCTCCACGGAAATAAATACTTTTCTCCACGGAATTAAGTATTTTCTCCGCGGAAATAACATTTATCTCCACGGAAATAAATACTTTTCTCCACGGAATTAAGTATTTTCTCCGCGGAAATAACATTTATCTCCACGGAAATAACATTTATCTCCACGGAAATAAATACTTTTCTCCACGGAAATAAATACTTTTCTCCACGGAAATAAATACTTTTCTCCACGGAATTAAGTATTTTCTCCGCGGAAATAACATTTATCTCCACGGAAATAAATACTTTTCTCCACGGAAATAAATACTTTTCTCCACGGAATTAAGTATTTTCTCCGCGGAAATAACATTTATCTCCACGGAAATAACATTTATCTCCACGGAAATAACATTTATCTCCACGGAAATAAATACTTTTCTCCACGGAAATAAATACTTTTCTCCACGGAATTAAGTATTTTCTCCGCGGAAATAACATTTATCTCCACGGAAATAAATACTTTTCTCCACGGAATTAAGTATTTTCTCCGCGGAAATAACATTTATCTCCACGGAAATAACATTTATCTCCACGGAAATAACATTTATCTCCACGGAAATAAATACTTTTCTCCACGGAAATAAATACTTTTCTCCACGGAATTAAGTATTTTCTCCGCGGAAATAACATTTATCTCCACGGAAATAAATACTTTTCTCCACGGAATTAAGTATTTTCTCCGCGGAAATAACATTTATCTCCACGGAAATAACATTTATCTCCACGGAAATAAATACTTTTCTCCACGGAAATAAATACTTTTCTCCACGGAAATAAATACTTTTCTCCACGGAATTAAGTATTTTCTCCGCGGAAATAACATTTATCTCCACGGAAATAAATACTTTTCTCCACGGAATTAAGTATTTTCTCCGCGGAAATAACATTTATCTCCACGGAAATAAATACTTTTCTCCACGGAAATAAATACTTTTCTCCACGGAATTAAGTATTTTCTCCGCGGAAATAAATAATTGATTCCGCTGATATGATTGGTCCTGCATTTTAGAGGACGAGGTCAAGGTGAAACTATTAACCCTTAAACCCCAACCTTGCGGTAGGCTCGGGAACCAAGCTGTACAGGCGCTGCCCGCTGGAACACGAGGCCGCTTGTCAATCCCGTTTGACATTGTCAGATCTGACTATACGTGTATAGTGTTGGCATGAAGACTGTGGAAGATGTAAGTAACACGATGATTGTCAGATTTGATACGTTTTGAATCATAAAAATGCAGTTGGTAGCATCTTTGTAGAGTGGCCTAGTATCAGTGAAGAAAACGGTACGTGGAGACCCACTGCCGATGTTATGTATAGCTAGCTATCGCGCGCAGTAGCTAGCTATACATAACATCGGCAGTGGGTCTCCACGTACCGTTTTCTTCACTGATACTAGGCCACTCTACAAAGATGCTACCAACTGCATTTTTATGATTCAAAACGTATCAAATCTGACAATCATCGTGTTACTTACATCTTCCACAGTCTTCATGCCAACACTATACACGTATAGTCAGATCTGACAATGTCAAACGGGATTGACAAGCGGCCTCGTGTTCCAGCGGGCAGCGCCTGTACAGCTTGGTTCCCGAGCCTACCGCAAGGTTGGGGTTTAAGGGTTAATAGTTTCACCTTGACCTCGTCCTCTAAAATGCAGGACCAATCATATCAGCGGAATCAATTATTTATTTCCGCGGAGAAAATACTTAATTCCGTGGAGAAAAGTATTTATTTCCGTGGAGATAAATGTTATTTCCGCGGAGAAAATACTTAATTCCGTGGAGAAAAGTATTTATTTCCGTGGAGATAAATGTTATTTCCGCGGAGAAAATACTTAATTCCGTGGAGAAAAGTATTTATTTCCGTGGAGAAAAGTATTTATTTCCGTGGAGAAAAGTATTTATTTCCGTGGAGATAAATGTTATTTCCGTGGAGATAAATGTTATTTCCGCGGAGAAAATACTTAATTCCGTGGAGAAAAGTATTTATTTCCGTGGAGATAAATGTTATTTCCGCGGAGAAAATACTTAATTCCGTGGAGAAAAGTATTTATTTCCGTGGAGAAAAGTATTTATTTCCGTGGAGATAAATGTTATTTCCGTGGAGATAAATGTTATTTCCGCGGAGAAAATACTTAATTCCGTGGAGAAAAGTATTTATTTCCGTGGAGATAAATGTTATTTCCGCGGAGAAAATACTTAATTCCGTGGAGAAAAGTATTTATTTCCGTGGAGAAAAGTATTTATTTCCGTGGAGATAAATGTTATTTCCGTGGAGATAAATGTTATTTCCGCGGAGAAAATACTTAATTCCGTGGAGAAAATTCGAGAAAAAAAAATCGTATTTGAATCTAAAAAAAAACATGATGTCCCTAATGGGCCACCGTACCAATCCATACTTTGTAACACGTAACATCAGTAAATTGTCTCGCATTAGCCATCTACTAGAGGAATACTCTCTAAAGCCTGCACCACACGGTGAAAATTTGCGTGACGCAAGTGACACGCGTGCATGTTGCGACAGGCAAATTCTCACTGTGTGGGGTCGTTTTTTGCTGCGTATCTTCCCTCGCGAGTCGAGACGCAGCCGATCTAGCATGTTTGATATTTTCTCGACACGCGAGGAAGTTAATCACCGTGTGGGGGCTACCTGCAGCAATGTTGCGCGAGTTCGACGAATCACAACAAGCAGATCGGTCACATGATTTATAGGTCAGTCACATGATACCAAAATGGCAGCTCTGTGGAACTGGCGATACTTCATGGGGTCCTCCTCCCGCAATTCAGCAATTAGATTTGCATAGGCCCCCTTATCCTCTCTTTTCTGAATCCATGGCCTTGTCCAAAGACTACGGTCAACGCGGCGCCGCCTCCGACGGAGTAACAGCAGGAGAATAAGGGCAATTTGGTCTTCTTGGTCCATAATACTTCTCATAGGATTTGACAGTTCCCGGGCGCTGCCATTTTGGTATCATGTGACTGACCTATAAATCATGTGACCGATCTGCTTGTTGTGATTCGTCGAACTCGCGCAACATTGCTGCAGGTAGCCCCCACACGGTGATTAACTTCCTCGCGTGTCGAGAAAATATCAAACATGCTAGATCGGCTGCGTCTCGACTCGCGAGGGAAGATACGCAGCAAAAAACGACCCCACACAGTGAGAATTTGCCTGTCGCAACATGCACGCGTGTCACTTGCATCACGCAAATTTTCACCGTGTGGTGCAGGCTTTAGCTAAGCCAGATTTTGGAATGCTTCATGAGTTAATCAGGTCTTTTATATTTTGCACGTTTGGAGTTTTGGTAATAAATTTCTGGTTCAATGCCACGCATTTACCGGCAATTGGCAATTTGTCGATCATAAAAGAAAACGTGGCTGCTGCCGCAAAGGTATTGGGTAATACCTCCATTGAACTTATCTTCTTAAAGCGAACTGGAACCGCCGAGCGATTTATTCAACTTTTCGACTTTCACCGCCCGAGAAAGTCGAGTTCAGATTTGTAGCTCCGCCCCCAGTGCCCGAGCATGCGCAGTTCAATTTGTTATTATTGAGAATCATGTGAGAATCACGTGAGTCATGCGATCTTTCATTCATGAATTTTCGTAGTAAATTCCATAGTAGTGACGTCACTGAATGATTGACAGCTAGGCGCCATGTTTCATTCATGCCTCGCTCTGATCACCCGATACGCGGGGAATGAAAACGAGGTCATACGAACTGGCTTGGCGGTTCCAGTTCGCTTTAATATCTTCGTAAAACGTTGATATCTCGCCGGTTCTGCTCTTACATGTCACATTATTTTTGGCGCGTATACGTGTATCTTGTTCTTTTAAGTTCTCAGCATTTCTATCATATATTTAGAAAGCAAAACTAACGCGTCAGAAAAGTCTCTAATTCGTTTTGGATAGTGGGCACTTGTATTCGAATTGGCTCTCGCAAGACAGTTGCCGTCATAAGATGACATTTTTTATTAAAATACTTCATACATCAAGAACGCTGACGAAACGATAAACGTTTAAATTGATATTCTACAAGGCGGGCACTTATTGAAAAATTTATATTAAAACTGCAGGGCCGCATATATATTAGAATCTAACCGAGTTAAAAATAATCGGTAACTAAAACCTGCGACGATATTGCTAGTATACGACGTTGAGCTATGGCGGTTTAGAGTAATTATGCAAATGCAATAGCACAAGCTTCAAGACATAACCAGGGAATTGCCTATTCTTCTTCCTCTGTATTCATGACAACAAAGAATTGTTGCGGATAAATGAATCCAAGTTTTCAGAATCGATGCGAAGCTCCCACTAACTGTGACAAATTAGGCGTCGTTAAGCCAACTGCTGTCGTTTAAAAAAAATATTCTCCTTTCATCCTTTGAGAAGGCGAAATGAATCTATCCATGAGACAGCGGTTGGTCACTGCATATAAGTGTATAGCGACGTGTAGGCTTGAACCGATGTTGTTGACAATCTGCTGGAATGCTCTCTCTCATGACTTGACACCCGGTCCTCGTCTTGCCATTATATCAGAAACTAATCCGCTCGTAATGGGAAGTCAACACACGAACCACCCATCTCATTATCACAGGAGATGTACAAGGCGGCGTTATTTACAGGCTTCTCTCATTCATACAATATGTCCCTGACCGAAATAATACTCAATTTCGAAGGACTATCCGCAGCCGGAGGATTAAGGTCGTAGACGGCCATGGCCATGAATAAAAAATACAGAAAGGGGTTTCTTCTACATACATGTATATACAGACTGTTCTGTTTTCAGTACGTACTTCTTTCCGAATTTTGGGTATAAATTCCCTCCTGGTACTCATACGTACACTCTCCTGCGTACGTATAAGCAAGGAGATTGTGATGATTGACTGATCAGTATATATAGATACTGGTGTTTTAAGTCAATGGCACAGTTGATGTGTTAAATACTTAGTCATTTATTATCAATAGGAAGGATGTTTATTAAGTTGCCATTTCAAAGATTTCTCTCAATCTTCGAATAGCCCCCTCACATGCACCGACGTCGGTTTCGATGGGAAGATATCACACAAGAAGAAAAACAAGGAGATTTTGCAAGTGGCTGGCAACTCTTACTCTTATTTGTTTGAAGACAATGTAAAGGGCGCTTGGTAAACACGATCAAGATTCCTTCAAGATAGCTCTTGCTGCACCAGGAACACTTTTTAAATATTGAAGGTTGGGCCGACGTCTTGACGAAGCAATTTCCGATTCGAATCGATCTTAGTTTCATGTATTATTCAGTGCCGAAAACAACAAAGCCAAGATTGGTGGTAAGATTGTTCGGTTCGTTGCTTCTCAGAAATGCGTGTGCTTTTAGAGAACCGTTAAAATCCGACAGAAGTATCGGAAAAGTCAGTTTTTCGTCTTGGTGAAAAGGCTTCTCTCCAATTGAGCATTACTGGTGTGTATAAAGTAAATGTATTTTCTATACGGGTATACAGAGGAAAATCCCTGCCATTATTTTATCCACCCCGGCGTCCCGAAAAAAAACATTCCCCTGTAATAAGTTTTGATTGGTGATGGAATCCAGATTTAAAGTATCATATCGAGAGATGACAGTTGTATTGTTATATGCCAGTACGATCCCCACTGGGACTTCAATCATTCATGATTGATGATGTGAAATAACAACCATCAGACTCAAGTATGAGTTCACTACATGTTATTTTCTCTAGCAATTTCGCACCCTGCGGTGAAACATACATAACAGTGTTTGAGAATGAAAATTTAGATTTATTTGAAAGATGGATGTTTGCCATTAGATCGGATTTCGAGCGCTATTAAAATCGTTTGAAATACAGTTTAGTTGTGAGAAACCAGCAAGATCACAATTCACCAAATTTCTGTGCCGAATTATTGCCACACTATTGAACTACATCGGGCATTTTAATCGACTGTTTAAACTTCTTGGCGCCAAAGAAACAACGTCACCATTGTGGCGAAAATAACTTCATACTACCAGAGAGTCTTTCAAATATTATTTCAAATTATTTGAGAGACTCTGATACTACCACGTAAATTTGAAATCCAAGAAAGACGACGTCTTGTCGCTGACGGGTCTGGCACCAATCCAAGAAGCAGAGGGAGGATACCGTCCGCTACCGTCTCATCCTAATGCAATAAACACAAGGGATGTTCATATGTATCATATCCTATGATATCAGTCCATCATATCATGTTGTTATAGGACATTCCTCTTGGGCATTTGGGCTTTATTCAATCAAAATACTACTGGGATAATGGGCATGTCTTTATCCTGTGTCGTACATTTGGGTAATGCTCTAATGAACGACAGCGTACGATACGACAACATCCCTCGGGTGAGATTTCAGACGTTAAATATTACATACAGTCTGGGTGAAACACGTCTCGACCTGACTGTACAAGCAGTGGATCATAGCTGGCGGATATGCCTTAGTATGACTCCACTCGCCTTAGCTTGACGTTAGAATACACTGTCTTGTGGCAATCAGCGGGTCAATGCTGGTGAACTTGCCACCCGCCTTCGCATGTGATAATGATAGCCCTGTGGCCAACTTCGAGGTCACAAGCAGTGGTTCAGAGCTGGTTAATATGCCAGGTGGCCAACTTCGGTGCATCAAGCAGCGGGCCAGACCTACAAGTAGCTGATGGCATGCCTGCCGCTCGCCCTAGCGTGATGTCCATCGTTAATGATAGAAGGCCAAATGTGATTTGTAAACCAATCTGTTAATATGTTCCTTATCGGTCTATTTGTGTTTGAATGACGTGATCAAGATGCCTTCGTTGTCAGGTAGAATCGTCCCTCTAAAAATAGACTGTGTAAATACTTCTACTTCTGCAAATCGGACCAGATGTGAAGAATTTAAGATCCCAAATGGAAAACATAATCTATTTAATGTACGAAATGCTTGAAAAGTCTGTAAAATACACTCAATGAAAAATTTGGTTGGACTAGTTCTTTTTGGGGAGGGGTAATTTATTTTCATTTCGTTTCGTTCTAAGGCCAAGGTTGGAGCACTACAAGCCAGATTAAGTTTCACGAAGTGACCGTTGGGGTCGCGCCCATCTTACTGCAGAGTGAAACTATTTACGGTTCATGTTCGAGGGTTATACTACTTGTAGTATTTATCTCTGAATCCAACACACGACACAGTCCCCTAACTGTACTTACTTGTCACCTAAGACCACCGATTTGGCTTCCTAGATCCTGCCTAGGGCGCGACTATATTACTGTGCCTTGGGTATACAAGTTTCGTTGATACTAGCTTATGAGGCGATATAATTTTGGTCAGTCATACCCACTGTGGACAAGCGCGTCGCAAGCAGATAGTGGACAGAAGAACGGTCAGTGGCCACCTCCTTTTTGAAGTTGACACGTGCACATGATCTATATTATTGCCACCGATATAGAGCCGATTCAAAAACCCCACCCTTGTAGTATTGGCTTAACAACAACAGATGATCAACGTTGTACGTATCGTTATTTGTCTCTTACAATTAAGCACACCACGAGGCCACTGAACCAGATACCAAATATCGTCTTATTGACTTCTGGTTTCCAGGAGGCCACTCTATGATCATTCAGTGTCATGCTCGATGAAAATTTTCATCTATTTTCAACGGTTAATATGGATTCGGAAGTTCCATTGATTCACATGAGCTGTCAGCACTCGATAAAGATCTACTCTACTTTCACTCGAGATGTGGCATGGGATAGTGAAAGCAACTGATGTTTTGTCCAAAGAACCCATAATGAGAATTATGGTGAGCAGGATGACTTTACTCTCGGAGAAATAGATCAAATGATTCACTGGCTCTTGAAGAACGAAGTTGTAGATCAAGCAATTCTGACCTCGACTCTGACCTTGACACATGAAATGTCGGCATTCGATGAAGATCACGCACTTTATATGTGGTATGGAACAGCGAAAACAACTGTAGTTTAGTGCGGGGAACCCTGGAATCTGATGAGTTTACGCTTAAAGAACAAAGTTGCGTATCAAATGATACGACCATTTCGTAAGAATACAAGTCAGCTGTGTTTAGCCTAGCCCTGTGACCACTTATGCGGGAACGCCTCTGAACGCCTGGTCTACAGTCTACTTCAAATCTACAGGATTGTCGGTGAATCAACGCCCGCCATGGGCAATATCGTGAGTTTGACAGAAGTATCCATTAGGTCAGGAACCAGCTGTCCTGATTTGATTGATGAATTCCTACGCATAGACATAGACATACATGTACTTGCTTGGGCTTGCTTGCTTGATTTCTCAGGAAAAGCGATTACATTTCATTGATAAGTAATAGTCTAACGACAGTGTTCACTATTGATTCGCTCTGTAGGTACAGTACATTAACTGATTGACCGGAAACTGATTGGCCACACTCGAGATCCCGCGTAACGTGCTACTGTGAAAAGACGGTCGTGACGGAATCAAGGAGGATAAAGGAAATCCCGATGATGAGAAATTATCGGAGTGATCACATCCAAATACCCTGGAACATAAATACATGAACGACAAGAGACTAAGATGTTTCGAGATGGTACCAGGGAGTTTTCGCCAAACCCCCAAACGTGAAGACACCCGTCCCACTGTTCGACATCATGATCACGATGTCGAACTGTTCGCTTTTTAGGAGCTTCGCGGGAACTCTCTCGGCTAGCAACATCGTGGAAAAATGTACGACACTGGGAGCATTCGGGAGGGAGACGTACAGCCCGAAGGAACATAACAGCTCTATGAAGGCAAACAACGGTCTATTGTATTATCATCAAAATTATAAAGGATCATAGTCATTAATGTTTCCCGTACTTAAAAGTATAAAAAAAGAAAAAGAGGTAAATGTTGTAGCACACGTTGACGAAAAAGGGAAGAATAATAGGCTAATTAAGTTAACTAATGTGCGCTAGATACTTGGTGCTATGGTATCATGACAGTTCCTTCTTTTCACCCAGCATAAAGAAATGAAATAACTTTGCGTTATCACCCATTACGTCGACACGGAACCATACATCATCACGAATGATAAAGAATGCAACTAATCTACGATGTGCAAAATTCATGCGAGTGACACTGTGAAAAGTTTCCATATCAATTTACGATGATTCATGCACAATGTTCCAATCGTACACAGAGATTGTGGTTTCACGGTTACAAAATGTCTCACATGTCTGAGGCACTCCAGTTCGCTATCATTGGCGTTGTAATATTCTATGTACTTCGCCTCGCAATTTTTTTACTGAGATTGGTGTATCGAGAGAGTAATTAGGAAGATGGTGCCGGCTCCTTTCTCTCATGAGATAGGCACAACCTCAAAAATACGATTGAATCATGCCCGGGAATTATCGCATGGCAACACCAAAGAATAACACAGTATCCTCGCCAGGTTTAGCATGTTGTCGCGCACAGGATATTGATTCTCCGGGCAACCCCAAACATCTTCAGGATGCTCTTCTGATCTTTCGCAAACTTCTCTTGACATTTCAGCTGTCTTCAAGGATATGTCAACACTGTCTTTTAATAATGACATGTCAACTATACGCTGGTTATGGTCTTTCTCCCGAGAACTTTAGCATTATTTCATCATGTTCCTCCTTCTGAACCTTGCTGCGAACGACAACCATATGTGGTAATATTCTCACCTTGTCATGAAAAGCTGTCTGAGATGAGCTGATTATAGACACTTGCGTTCATTTTGGATAAAACTTACACGCATTACATGTATCTATCCAGGAGGCGGATCGAGAGGTGCGGTTTACAAAAATTGACAAGCGCGGCCCTGGGTTCCCCGCGGATGGTGCAGCATAAATGTTTGGATTTAAACTGCTGAGCTGAAGTCAACACTTTAGTGCGTGAAGAAAATATTGTACTCAAAGTGAAGACCAATCAAGAATCTCGAAGGGAGTGGAAACGGTTGTAAAATATCTAGTGTTCTAATGGCTAACAGATTACGCGCCTATGGCAAGCCAAAGCGGAATTTATTCAAGACTTTAGAATAACCATTCAAGAAGTTAAATATAAGTTCAAGAAGGAAATATATGTTCAAGACTAAAATATGTTCAACCTTGAATCAAATGTTTTCAACCTTGAATAAAATATGTTCAACCTTGAATCAAATGTTTTCAACCTTGAATAAAATATGTTCAACCTTGAATAAAATATGTTCAACCTTGAATAAAATATATTCAACCTTGAACAAAATATATTCAAGACTCACGTGACCATATTCAAGACGCACGTGACCATAAAATTGATGACGTAGAGCGTAGAATCTGTGGTACTTCTGATGCGTTCTGTTTCACGACATGATTGATTGCCTGTATAGCCTAAACACTCAAACATGTCAAAAGACAACGAGAATCCGATACAGTGGTGTCGGCCTTAAGAATGAAAGGTGAGAGGCATTGCGCATTTGGAACCTATAATTTGCCTGATATGTCTGTGAAATATGTATCGACTCTGACATTCACTCGACATCCATGTCATGATGTGTAGGATTACAGTACATGTCAGGTGTAGGCGGCTAGGTACGTGTACAACCATGTGTCAAAACCTCGTGCGAACAATTCGAGCTCTGAAACGCAACACAAGTACCATGGGTTCGGGAAAGTCCGGACGCGGGTTCGGGAAAGTCCGTAAAGCATCAAAACATGAGCAACTACGTCATCAATTTTGTGGTCACGTGCGTCTTGAATATGGTCACGTGAGTCTTGAATATATTTTGTTCAAGGTTGAATATATTTTGTTCAAGGTTGGACATATTTTATTCAAGGTTGAACATATTTTATTCAAGGTTGAACATATTTTATTCAAGGTTGAAAACATTTGATTCAAGGTTGAACATATTTTAGTCTTGAACATATATTTCCTTCTTGAACTTATATTTAACTTCTTGAATGGTAATTCTAAAGTCTTGAATAAATTCCGCTTTGGCTTGCCATACGCGCCAACAAGCTTCCTGATACTATCCACCGTATACTCAATGCAATGTTGGCGGCGTCTAACAAACGTTTTTTTTTAGTCACAGCGTCGAAGAATTGATTGACATCGAGCTGCTATCCCGGTTAGTAAGATTTGGTTCGAGATTACACGTTGATGACGAAGTCAATGCCATCTTAGAGATGGGAACGCATCATTCGCGTAGAACACTTTTTTCTTCTTTACTGCCTCTGTCGATTGCAAATCTGATATTCAGAAAGACATTATTTATTTATGGGAACAGCGAGTTTGAAATAGAATCTGCATATTGATGCTTTAATCTGTTCATTATTGATGTTGGAAAGAATTATTTCAAGTCATGGTTGGTGAAATAAGTTCAAGACACGAAATGACGTTGAGTTGCCTTCTCAGTTGGCATTTTCCATCCCCAACTTCATAACGATTGCGAGACATCGACCCGCACTTCTTTTGATCTCGATTCAAAAATCATATTCAAAAAGACGATGCAAACGTTAGAATCATCCTCCGCCCCGAGGCTACTTTTGCTATTACCATGATGAAACAGAAGAAAAAAGGACTGCAATCGGAACGGAAACACGCAATATCCAAACGGTGCTCCTCAGCGTAATGTATAAATACTATGATGTTATTCCTTGCATGTGTGCAGTCAGGTAATTCGCATTTGCCGTATGGACCCAATAACACCTTCAACGCCCGAGAGGATTTCTCAATGGCTGCCCTCGGTAATGGTTACGAGACTCTGCGTCCCCATTGGCCACGATGCCTAACCCTTAAATAGCATCGAGCTCGGAAGAAACATGATGTTAAATTCGTTGAGAATTTTTTATTTTGTGGTTGCTACTTTGATGGAGGACCTGCCAGCAATAAGTTATAGTTGTTTTTAAGCAAACGTTGCCTGTTTTTTTGGGAAAACGAATCGCTCTGATTCTGAATATATACATATCCTTTCAATACGAATCGCTCTGTTTCTTAATGTGTCCACCCCTGAGGAAAAGAAAACATCGCTTTAATTCTGAATATATCCACCATTGAGGAAAACGACTATCGCTCTGTTTCTGAGTATATTAATGCTTTGGAAAAACGAATCGCTTTGTTTCTAAACATATCCGCCCTTGAGAAAAGCGAATGATAGCTCTGTTTGAGGGGAAATCGAATCATCGCTTCTGTTTCTGAATACATCCTCTCTTTGGGCAAAAGAATCGTCACTCTGTTTCTGACTACATCTACTATTGAGGAAAACTAACCATCAGTCACTCGCCAATCATTATGGCTATGCGTATCTGAAGTAATGTGCTAGCGAGAAACAGACACTATTATCAATATAGTCAAGCGTGTCTATATAGCGAAATGAATTGCCATTAAACTGGATAAAGTATACTTTCGTGAGTTTTTGAGACTTAGAGATTTACCAATTTGAACATAACCGCACCTTGAACATTTTAACTGTGTCATACACGAATGAGTTATTCATTAAGGATACATTTCTCGACGGCAATTTCGTATTTCTACGACATCAGGGATTCGGAAAAGCGTTTTCTGTTTTAACCTGCAGAAAGCCTTATGACACCCTGATCACCGCATAAGATATCGTCTGCAGATCCCATAATCCACGAAGCAACTAATGACCAAAGTTAAACCGAAATTGATCGCCTGTTTTTCACCCGACGTGCTCGATTCTGTCCACGTGTCTCGGATGGCGGCTAAGAAGCAATATTTCAGCTACGATAGGTTAGCCTTCTGGTATCGGGGATCAAACTGCCAGACTTTCCCGCATAATCGGATCACCAGCCGCAATACCAGTGATATTGTAGATTCGGGGTTGAGCAGACTGTGGCTATTTCTATCGCGGAGGTGAACCACTGGTTATCCATCATATTTCGCATCGTGGGCTTTTGTAAGATGGATGGGACCGGCGTCGAGAATATCGTTCCTCCCAGGTCTCTTGAGTGTTGGCCTGGAAAACTGCAAAAGCTTTACTAAGAGTACAGTTGTGGAACAACTGCACAGTCCGTGCTGTAGCAGCGATTTTGCCATCTCTGTCGCTGTGTACCATTGACTCCTCGGTGGAGTAGCGAGTAGGGTTAAGTGCCTTGCTGGAGGACACAAAGACGAAACAGTGGTGGTGCGTTCGTGAGTCGAACCCACGACCTCCCGATCATGTGCCAGCCATATATCATCTTTTCGATTCTGTGTGTCTTTAGTATATCGTCCCCCGCGTTTTTTGGTAAACAAACCAAGATTACTCCTATGTCATTTGATAAACGTGATGACGTCATTGAGACGAGATTTGCTCATACAGAACATAGTTTCCTTGGGTTTTACTGTACAAGTATATGTATACATCAAACAATCTCATCACCCTCGTTTATGCAAGACAATATCCATGCAGGTGAGACGCAGAGCTATCACCACTTTTCTGATGCTCGCCGCTGGCGTGACAGGAATTTCCAATCAAACCTTTGTACCTCAACATCGTCCCTAATCAACATCACCTTCTGGGCGGCCGGTGTTATATTCCGACGACGATTCCCACTGCGTCCTTGACGATGGCATTTTCATTCCCGCGAGAGAGCTTCGAGATGACATACAGTTTTAATGAATTTCCTGAGTGGATTTGAATTCGAATATTTCAAAAGTTCGTTATTTTTAGTTCAGTCAAAAACTTGGTCAATGTGATTGAGTTAAAAAATCCCACTTGATACCAAGGCATGACTGGCTCTCTATAAATGGTAGTTCTGATTGTTTGATTTTGATAAACAACTTAATCTGAACAATCAAAAGATAGCTTTCATGTGTCAGCTTTGAGAAGCTATATCCAGGTGGGTGGCTGGGTTGGTAAAAGTGTCCTGAGGCGTACGCAATAGAGTTATCGGTTTTCTATTAGTAGAGAGGCAGCTAGGGTTCGGAGCAGGACGAGCAGGCATTTTGCAATCAATCAGACACAATCAAATGGCAGAGACGCTCTCATTGGGCGCAATTGCTGTTGCGCTAGAATTTCAGCCAATGAGGAGTAATGTCTCAGGAGTTTGTGTGCTTGGCCGGAGAAGCGCACATGTCCCTCTGATTTCCACGGGATGGTTCTGGGCAAGACAAAGTACTTAAGAATTTAAAGAATAATTCTGTTCAATCATCGTGGCAAGTCATGCTTCTTCGAGTACTTTTAATGACAAATTCGAGGTATTTTACAATGAAATTGTCATGAACACTCCTCCTGATGCCATTGACTAGATAATGGCTCGGATCATGGAGGCACACACAGACTTGTCCGTACTTTATGCTAAAACTGTACGATATCACACTCTGGACTCAACGGCGTCAACGGAATAATCTATCTTAGGACCATTTTGGACATAGAACGTGATAGTATGCCACGAAACAAGATATCCTTCGTATTATATCGATTGGCTTGAACACTGGTCGAACTACGAGCAGCCCAAGCTTCTTTAAGTATTTGCCGTGTCAAATTCTCATCTCTCGACGATATCCGCAAGCCACTTGAAATTGGTCAGTTTATCAAAGCGTCACTACAAGGAAATAGACGAAACTAAGAGTGATTGGGTGTGTTGTTGATATCATTCTACGAGTGAGTCGCTGAACACTGATCGCTGATAAGCCGAGGGCCGTTTAGACGACAGAAAAAAGGCCCGATGAGATCCGATCGAATCCGAATGGGGTCTAAATTTCCCTGGTGTAAACGCAAACCGATCGGGTCTCATGTGGTCCCATCGGGTCTTCAAGTGGTTCACCTCTTTTGCTGGTTCCATCGGGGCTAATCCGGATGCATCCGGATGCATCCGGATCAAATTTGGTCGTCTAAACGCGATCGGGCCTAATGCAGTCTTATCTGGACTAATTTTTTTACCTACACGCATGCGTATTGGATATGGTACTTCGGCAATACTTCCTTTCATTATAAACGCGTGTATTTTCGCGGGAATTAATGTCGTTTTGATTGTCAGTTTTATAGTATTTTCTCTTGGCTTATTTTCATTATTCCAATATGGTGAAGGATAAGTTCACGGACACGGTTGTTTTCGATCTCATACATATTTGGAGCGATCAATCCATTCAGCGGAAGCTGGACAGCAGCTACCCCAAGAACGAGCTTGCCTAGTACCATTATAACCCGCATTGCGGCGCTAAATCAGTGACGCCACCGCGACATCCTGCGGATTATTGTTGGAACCAAAAGAAATTAGCCCACATCAGTCCTCATTGCTGTTAGCGTCTAAACGGGTACATTAAAATGAGACCACATCCGGTCTGGAATGGGGTTCGATCGGATTGGATCGGAATGCGGTCTTATGCGGTCTTTTTGGAAAGCGTCTAAACGGCCCTGATGGGTAGTAGCAAATGGTTGGAAGTTGTGATTACATTGTATCTGATTTGCCCTCGCTTGGGTATCGTTGTTTATAACTGATTCATTAATATCACCAACGTAAAATAATCATGTTTTTCTGGATAAAAATCCTGACAAATTAGTTTGGTCTCTGCTTGAAAGCACCCTATCTGTCTTCGGTTAATAACGTAGATTTTTTTTAAATCACCCATCAAAAAACATAAAAATTGCCGTTAATTCCTTTTTACTGACTAGTTTTACAATCACGAATGGTCTGCCGCATGTTCACAAGGTCTCTGCAGCACTACATCATAATTATTGGCTACTCCACTCTGGGTCACCCTCCGTCTGGCCCCAATCCCGCAGGGGATATTAGGCGAAACAGAATTTGCCTGCACGTCGTTACAGTCTTGGTATACTGCCCTTATAGACAAAAGACGATTACCCATCATGTGTGAGAATATATGTATTGTGGTGGTAGGAATCTAGGTAATTCTAAGCTATTTTAACAAAAGCCCTTACAGGCCTTTTTGTCTCAAATTAGCTTAGAAACCCCTAAGAACCAGACACCACAATACATATATTCTATCATTCTTCAGTGAAGCGTTGCAGTGAAATGGTAAGGGAATACCAGAGTTCAATGGGTTATTCCATTAAAATAAATGGTCTTTTTACTGTCTTCATTAACCAAAATTCAAGGAAAAAATTCAAGTAAATTAAATGTATTATCCAATAGCAAATCAACATAAAAGTAAATTCACCTATGACTTCTTTAATTTAGAAGTAACTGTTAATACTAATAACTTCTTCAGACTACAAGAAACTAAGATAACACCTGGGTTTTTGAGCCTGAAAAATAAGAAAGACTGTCTGCTACTGGAAAAGAATCCATTATCGTTTTACCAGAACCAATTTAACATGGCTGTTTGGTTTGCTACAACAGGTTGTGGTATTTCAATAGACGATCACTTGAATCACAGTGACCCATTGTTAAGGTCAATTTACAGGTTTCATGTTTACTATCAAATATTGAAGATCATGAAGAATCTAGAGATACCAATTCCAGGTGAAAGTGATTTTAATGAGACAAACAATAACATTAACCGTAGGAAACTAGGAGGGTTATTGATTGAATTTGGTTTAAAAGACGAGTACGATTTCTCGGTGTTTGAAAATAACGGTGGTTGGAGGTCATGGAGTGTACCGGATTACAACCCGAACATAACTGATCCCGGATATTACATCAATGATTCTAAAATCAATTTCTTCCTCATGCAAGTTCATGAAAATAGAATGCCACCGATGTTCAGTAAAGACTGGGATGCTGGAATGGCTAATTTCAAATATCCAGATATTTTCATCAAGGATCATGTCAGGAGACACAAGAATGTATTTGATGTAATTACACAAAATGAATGTCAAACCTATCAACAATTCATGATATTTAAATCAAATGGTTTCTCTAATCCTGGAATAGAGAGGTTGAATGATACAATAAGAACATATGTTTACTGTATTCTGGGTGCTCAGGCGTTGACCAGAACACCAATAATTGTAATGAGTACCGGGTACAGAATTGGATGCACAGAAGGAATTTAACAAACTATTAAAGGATTCGATTAATCAACATCCTGATATTCCCACTTCAATTCAAAGATACCAAAAAGCAGTGAGTGACACTCATACAAGACTAGATTATGTAATATCACCAGGATTGTATGTCATAGGATCAAATATGGTACTCGTTATTGGTAAGCTGGATAACTACAATAATAACATTTTAATAGCGCCAAAAAATGCTAAACCCGGTAAGAATGACATTAACCACAAAAAGACCTTACCACCACCACTGATGGAAGGAAATAGCTCTAAGAAAATAAGAGTTAAGAGTAGCGTTGGTACTGTCAAGACGGACAAAGTCCCGAGAGCAAAGCTCGAGACCAGTCATAAACCAAAGAGTAATGTTGATACACCAAAAACAACTGAAACCTCAAAGAATACTCCTACTGCTACTAAACTTGACACCAAAGTTGAGAAGGAGGATGATACTCATGAAACAATTAAATTCATGCTTTACTCAGTTGTTGGTACATTGATTGTTTTTATGGTTAGATAAATAAGTAATTATGGCTGAAGGAGGTGAAAATTATGAAATGGATGATTACGATTCACAATCATCATCATCATCATCAGGAACTTTTGAACAAATTCTAGAAATGAGAAAGGATGATTTAATTAATCAATATATTCACGCAAGATACAACACAGGTGAAATCAATAGAACTTTTCAAGATGACGGCACAACATACAACACAGGAGGTGAATATATCCAAATGGATGAGATAGATCCTAATACAGGTGAAATCAATAGAACTTTTCAAGATGCCGGCACAACATACAACACAGGAGGTGAAAATCTTACTACTGAAACTTCATTCACTAAAACTCCAGAAAGGCCAGGCACAACATACAACACAGGAGGTGAAAATCTTACTGATGAAACTTCATTAAGTACACCTCCAGAAAGAGTAAGAGGTATTGTCCCTGAATTGATGGAAAAGGAGTTAAGTTACGATACAATAGAGGATAAACTTGATACAGCATTGGGAGGATCAAACTGGAATTATGACAAGAAAAAAATGAGTAATCTTGCACCACACATTAGTTACAATGGAAACAAACTTTATTACGATCCGAAAACAAAGTATGAAGTTGATTTGATTAAAGATAAACTAGAAAACAAAAATTTATTTGAATATCCTGATAAAAATGGAGAAAAGATAAAGTTAATTCCTTTAACTAAGGATAATGGAAGCTTCTATGCTGAAGGCACATTAAAGACTAAGTTTGGTACTAGATTTGCTAACATGATTAGAGGTATGATTGCACCTGACCCACCAGTAAGGGAACCTACATTAGTAACCCCTGAAACACAGGCAGTAATTAATGAGGTATACAGTTCAAACCAACCAATAGATAAATTAATTGATTCTAATGATGATGAACTTAAAACACTGGGTTTTACTGAATCTGCCTTGAGAGAACTTAGAGGGTTAAAACCGGCTGGTGATGATCTAGCAGCAGTAAAGAGGGATAAGGACATGCAAATAGAAAGCCTAGAAGAAGAACTTAATAATTTAACAAGAGACTATGTAAAGTCTGTAGAAGAAGATACTGAAGATAAAGGAGAGTTGAAAAAGCAAATAGATGAACTAAATGACAAATTGTATGAGGAACAGTCAAAGGTATGGAGGTTAGACAATGACAGGGAGTCACAAACTAGAAGAATTAAACGTTTAATTGTTGATGTTCTAAAGAAACCAGATTCAACTATTCCTCTGAAGGACAGAATAAAGTTACTTTTTAAGACGTATGGTGTAACCATTAGCGCCATAATAACAGCTGTTGTAATGACATTTACAACTCTAGGTCTTAGTATCAGTAGTGCTTTAAGTGGTGCCACTAAATCTGTAAAACCAACTCCAGGACCAGACCCAACTCCAGGACCAGAACCAACTCCTGGACCTACACCAGAACCAGGACCAAAACCATCAATACCAGATAAAGTAAAAGAAGGTCTCAAGAAGTTTGCTGAATGGCTAAAAGAACTAGCCAAGAAATCAGCTGCGGCTTTACCGGGAATCATCGGTTCTATCGTATCATTTCTCCTGAAAACAATTGGTGCAGTTGTTGGCTCTCTAGCCGAACATCTGATCATAGCAGTTATTGCTATTGTGAGCTCCATAATTTATGGTTTAATTGGGGGTGTTAAAGCCTTAAAATCACGTAAAACAGTAAAATCACGTAAAAGGTCTTAGGTGACCTTCTATCAAAACAATGTTTAAAAAATAATTATTATGTAAATATGAATAAATACATCTCATTAAAAGACTATTATTCTAGTGAGTCGGACTTCGTCCTGAGAGCAGAGCTCGAGTGGAACAATGAGAATCTTAAAGGATACATTCGTCCTAGGGTCATGGATAGAAATTTTAGTGAAGAAAATGTCAGCAAGAATTATGACAGTGGGAAATTTGATAAGCCTACTGAGACAATCAAAGTAGTCCTGCCAAGAATGAAAGAATATGACGTCAGTACCAACACTAATGCTCAATTCTGCCGTAATTGTAAAAGGTGGACACTTTTTGAGTATCAAAAAAACTTGAATTCAGCAAGGTACGCAGCTAAAACTGTGAAGTATCAATTCTGCACCAATTGCAATTCGACTACTTACGACGATGATTTTAAAACTCTTGAGATCAATATTGACAACAAGACACGTTACTTTGACAGTATTCTAAGGAAACTTGGATGGAGTCGGCTGTCCGAATCGGCAGTTAAGTATTTAAAGGACTTTGTGGAAGGGTATTTACAGTGCTACTTTTCAAGTCACAGAAAATGTCTTAGTAAGCAGAGATATGAAAGTACTCTTCAGTCAGCCCTAAAAATGGGTATTAACACTCTCCCCTCTAAGTTATGTAACCAAGGGTTACATGGTGAAGCCATGCTTTTTAAATTTCACTGTGGGGAATATGATTGGTTTCTTGCCATTGAATTTATTAACAGGGCAATTGGTAAACCGCAATTAACCGATGAGAATATCACTGACCTTAGACTAGTGTACTATGCTTTCCTTAGATTTCTGCATTACTGTGGTGTCAAGGTCACCATTAACTACAAGGTATTTTTACACCAAGCCTTTAAAACGCTGAAAATTGATTATGTAATATTTACACCTTTTTTAACCAACAAGGAGCGAGTAAATGATTTGGAGATATTATGGTATGATTTCACTCAAAGTATTTTCTTCCAGAATTACAAGGTTGAGAAGGAATATGACCAGGATATTGACAAGCAGTTTGACGTTTTATTGGGTGTTAGTGCAGGTCGAGACATTAACTACATCAGTAATATTAAGTTTACACCAGCCGGACTTCGTCCTGAGAGCACAGCTCGAGCCGGACTTCGTCCTGAGAACACAGCTCGAGCCGGACTTCGTCCTGAGAGCATAGCTCGAGCTAGTGTTAAGATGCAATAAAGTTGTGAAAACAGCATTTTGCACTTAACAGTCATTTTTCCATAATTTTAAATGAATAATCAGCAAATGAATAATCAGACATCTGCAGTGATTGAACAACAGATGAAACAGATTGGTGTTATGAGTCCTGAGAGCTTAGCTCGAGTTGGGGCTTCTAACCAACAGAACACTGGTAGTTACCAACAAAACAGAACTAACTTTCAACAGAACTGCTCTACAAATCAACAAGTTTCAAACAAGCAGTTGAATAGTTCAAATTTTGTTAATCCTAGTCAAGGAATAGTTAATCCCAGTCAAGGAATAGTCAATTCTAGTTGCCAACTAGGCTCAACTCGAGCTACGCTCTCAGGACAAAGTCCGACTAGCAATCAACAAAATTTGAACTATTTGACTGATAGTGGCCTTAAAGCCAAACAAGACTTAGAGATTCTAGTTGCAACTGGTAAAAGCAAGGATTTCCTTAATAAACAAATAACTTTTAATGACTTAGATAATATGACTGAAAAAGAAATCTTAAAACACCATAGAATGTATGAAACAAAGATGGCTGCCAGACTTAATGATTCTTTGGGTAAGACAGTAATTAAAGCTTACACTAAATTATCAAGGTGGTTATTACCAATAGATGATGAAGATAATCTTTACCATGATCTTAGAAATGATTATTTGATAACTAACGAGTTGGATAAATGGCTTGGATGGTTGAGTTTGAGAATGGGACCATTAACTGCACTTGCCTCAACAACACTTATTACTTTAGGTCATTGTCATGAGGAATCATCTATGAATACATCGAGTATGACTGCATCAAATATGAATACACCAAATATGACTGTCTCTGAATGTGACAAATCAATAGATGAAAGTCTAGATATCACAGGTAGTGATGATAAAGAAGACTAAATTAACCTGGTTATGAGAACATAGTTCGAATTAAATTCGGCCAAGATAAATGGAACTTGAAACTGTAACTGATACTACTCGAGCTATGCTCTCAGGACAAAGTCCGACTAAAGTTTCAGTGTCTAAGAAACCTCGATCAGAGAAACAATTAGCATGGTCTAGAGAACTGGGTAGAAGATCTAAGGAATTTAAGAGGATAAAAAAGGATAAGACGACATTTAAAGTACAGGACTCCTCACCAAACAACAGAGTTGTGGAAAAGGAGGAAGAAGAATTAGAGGAAGAAGAACCACAATCTCAAAATACTGATGTATCACTGCGTGAATCTAGTAGTAATACTTATGTCTATGTACTAGGTTTAGGTGCAATTATTTTAGCATCATTTATCATGTTTAAGAAACTTCCTAAAAAAGTAAGTAAAGAGCAGCGATCAGGCTTGAATCGAACTTTGTTCTCTGGACAAAGTCCGAATGAAGCAGTCATAAAGGGATCAATTAACCCTCTTGTTAAACCTGTAGTTAAAGAGAAGAAATGTACTATTCCTTTAATGGAATGATCTCATCAGGTGGTCGAGCTTTGCTCTCTGGACTTTGTCCTAGTCCGACTTCGTCTTGAGAGCAAAGCTCGATTCTTAACTCTAAAGAAACCTCTGTTCCTCTGAAATTAACTAGCTTACCATTCTCATCAGTGATTTCGAATTTTATGTGATTAGTACACTTATTTATCGTTTTCTTACAATTCGGTTCGTATCGCTGCATTTTTATTTGGTCACCATCTTCTACAGGTATGATGCAGAAAATGTTAGATGGTTTATTGTTGTAGAGGGTCTTAGCTTTGTCAACCAAATTAGCTTGCAGGAATAGATATTTCCTGTAAAAGTTGAGTGGTCTTGTGGAGTAGTATTTTCCTTTCTTGGTGAATTTAGTTTGCTTAAAGCCAAACCACTCATTCACCACTGTGAGCTGTTTTTCTATCACCTCTCTTATGGTTTTGCTTATTTGAAAACCTTCTGTGTTTCTCTCAATCTTGATTTTTTCATTTTTATCTAACTTGTCTACTTTCAGAGGGTACTCTTTATCCTCTGTAAGTTCAAGGGTTATGTAATTATTGTTATCACAGTAAATTTTCACATGGCTTATTCCAATTTCTTTTATGTATTTTTGCCATACCTCACAAAACTCACTTAAACTAAAATGTCGAGAGTATGGAAATGTGTATTGAGTAATGGTGTCTTTAGTTGTGGTAGAATCATTTTCCAAATGCCGTTCGCAAATTTTCATGACTTCCTTTTCAAGTGTATCTGTTTCAAGTCCAGGAGCAAATAATGTCCTACACCATAATTGTTTATCTAAGGGCTCATGTGTTGTAATTCTGGTTATTTCGACTAGAAATGAGAAAATCCTGACTCCCTCTGGTAGAAAATCACCTGTCCACCATGAATTGTAAAAGGTTATCGATTTCAAAGTAATGGATTTTATGTCTAATTGGTCTGTTAAGTCGTACTCAAATTTGGCTTCATTACATTCTTGTTCATTGATTATGAAGTCCATTTCTATTTAATTCAAGATATTTATTGAATTTAATAAATTTTAATCTAATAAATAGAATGACTGATAAGAATCAGAAAATACTTTGCACTACATGTGACAAGTACATATCCTACAATAATATGGCTATTCACAGGAGAACCAAAGGTCACTTAAGTAAATTAAATCCGGATTATGTCCCTATTGCTCAACCCCGAGCCCAATCACTGATCCCTAAAACTATGGATAAGAAACTTGCATTTGAGGAAAATGAGCTAGATGGCATAAAGAAAGTGAGTGGAATAGAAATAGTAAAACAATTTGGCAAGCCTGTAGTCACCATTAGTTTGAAGATTGACAGAGAAGCTAAACAAGTGTATGAATACAGAGATAAATTAGAGGAGGTATTATTTCAACTCAATGATTACCATCACAAAATTAGCATATCAGTATTTGCTCAGTTTGATCGTCAGGGTGAAAGTGTAACACACCCCATACAGTCTCCAATGGAAAGCATAATTTCAAGGAACCAGGCAATTTATGCCATAACCAACCAGTTAAACTACATTAAGACACAGATTGAGGAAAGGTACTTTCAAGGTTCTGGACTTACTTTAAATAAAATAGAGTCTTGTAACATGACCATCTGTTCTTACAAGAGGTGTAAAGGTGGTCATTACACTAAATTACCATTTAAAACAAAAGCAGTAATAAATGTGGAATCAAATGACAATAAATGTTTTCTCTGGTCTTTATTGGCCGCTAAATATCTGAAAGAAAATCCAGAGACGGACTTTGTCCTGAGAGCAGAGCTCGAGAGTACATTCAATATCACTACCGATATCAAAATCAAATCATTTCCTGTATGTATTCAAAAGGATATCCCTAAGATAGAGAGTGATAATAATCTCAAAATTAATGTGTTCAAGTTAGAGAACGAATCGGCTAAGAGCACATGTGAGGCAAAACTAGAACCTCTCTACCTGTCCAAGAATTATGATGATGATGATGTCATCGATCTGTTGTATTTCAAGGACCATTTCATGTACATAAGAGACATCAATCTTTTCTTCAGGACACTAGCTCATAGAGTGTATCTTTGCAGGAGATGCATGAATTACTTTTACAGGAAGTCAACACTAGAAAAACATAAAAAGAAATGTGGAGAACACGATTACTGTAAGATTACTTTGCCTCCACCTAACAGTAAATGGTCACAAATTAAATTTGAAAAACACTCATTCAAAAATAGAGTTCCGTTTGTGATCTATGCTGATTTCGAAGCGATAAGCGAACCTTGTTCTTCTGCCGAAGGCAACATACCAGTAGTATCAGTAGAGCCACCTATGATGAAAGAACCGAGTTCAAAGAAACTTTTTAAACAAAATGCATCAGCTGTTGGTGTTTATGTTCACTCAGACTACACACACCTTTACAGTAGCCAGTATGTGTCTCACAGGGGTGCTGATGTTGTAGATGTGTTCTGTAATTGGTTAATCAGGATGGAAGAACAATTCTCTAATTTATTGAACTGTAACTTTCCTCTAACAATGACAGATGAAGACTCGAGCTCTGCTCTCAGGACGAAGTCCGACTGGCATAAATATCAATTAGAGACACATTGTTACTATTGTAATCAACCTTTGGGATATGACAAGGTCAAGGATCATGATCACTACTGTGGTAGATATCGAGGTGCTGCTCACAACTCGTGTAATTTGAATGAAAAGAAAGCTATGTTTGTTCCAGTGTTTTTTCACAATCTCAGTAATTACGATTCTCACTTATTTATTAAAGAATTAATGAATAAGCTACCGAAGTACAAGAAACTGAAAATACTTGCCAAAACATCAGTGGACGCAAATAATCTCTACGGCTGGTCCATGATGGAACCTCAACCCTATGGTAGTTTTGAAATGATAGATATTGATCCACTCGAGCTATGCTCTCAGGACAAAGCTCGACTTAACATGAATGTTATCAGTAAAGAGCAGATTATGGCAATTCCAAGTGATAGTGAAGTAGGCTACTTTTTAGAGGTTGATTTGGAGTATCCAGGAAATATTAAATTTAAGTCAAGGAACTTTCCATTCTGTCCCGAATCTCTCTTTATTGAAGATGATGAATTAAGTCCTTACCAGAGAGAGTTACTGGGCGATGATAAAAGATCAAATGTAGAGAAACTAATACTAACACAAAAGGATAAAACTAATTACATAGTGCATTACAGAATGCTACAATTTTACCTAAAGCACGGAATGGTACTTAAGAGGGTTCATTCAGTGATAAGCTTTAAACAATCAAAGTGGTTAGCACCATACATTGATTTTAACACTAAAAGACGTATGGATTCTAAGACTGATTTTGAGAAAGACTATTTTAAACTGATGAACAATGCGTTCTATGGAAAAACTTGTGAGAATGTAAGGAACAGGGTTGAAATTGAATTTGTATCGGACGGGGAGAGAGCCAGGAATGTAATGGCCAATCCCAGGTTTTCATCGATATGCGTATTTGACGAACATAATGCTGCTATTAGCATGAGGAAAACATCAATGAAATTCAACAAACCAATCTACATAGGAGCTTCAGTACTTGAATTGTCTAAATTATTAATGTATGAATTCTATTATGAAGTTCTTCAACCGTACTTTGGTGAGAAAAATATTGAACTGCTGTATCTTGATACAGATTCCTTTGTACTTAACATTAATACTGATGACTTAACTAAAGACTTAAAGGAGTTGAAACACTATTTTGACTTCAGTAATTATCCAAAAGATCATCCACTCTATGACACCAGTAAGAAGAAGGTACCAGGCTACTTTAAGGATGAGCTAGGAGGAGTAGAGATGACTGAATTCATTGCCCTGAGAAGTAAGATGTACGCTTACAGGACCAAGACTATGTCTGGAGAGCAAGGATCGACAAAAGATTACGATTCTAAGAAATTGAAGGGTATTGCCAAGAATGTAGTAAGGAGAAATATCTCATTTGATGACTATGTTGATTGTCTTGAAAAGAGTAGGTCATTTTACCACAAGATGAGACACTTAAGATCAGATAAACACCAAATCTATTTGGAAGAAGTTGACAAAAAAAGCCTCAGTCCTTTTGATGACAAGAGGTTCATACTTGAAGATGGAATAAGCACCTTACCATTTGGAATGTATTATGAAGGCTACATAGATTACAGCGATTCAAACTTCGCTTGAGTCGGACTACGTCCAGAGAACAAAGTTCGATTAAACTAATGAATAGGGTGGTGCTGATGGTAGTGTTACTTGGTGAAATTCATCCCTAACACCGAAGTCATGATAATAGTGATAGTGATACACCACATTAGGATTAGGACGTAGTCCGGGTCCGACTTCGTCTTGAGAGCATAGCTCGAGTCGAACTTTGTTCTCTGGACGTAGTCCGGGTCCTGTTTGATTTACTGAACTTTTAGTTTTTCTAGCATCTCTGTCTGTGCTAGTTTTTTTCCTTCTTCTAAAAAAGTCTTCTTTAAAGACTCTACATCAACAGCTGAACTTGCCTCCCTTTGTTTTTTCCTAATGGCATTTTTCATCGAAATGTATTTCTCCTTCTCCTTGAGAATCAAAGTAAACTCATCTGTAGATATGTGAGAATCGGTTAAGGCTTTACTAACCAAATCATTGATTGTGTTCAGTTTTGAAATTGCCAACATTCTGATATTCTCATGCTTTTCAATTTTCTTAAGAATATTCTTTTTCTCCCAGCCTAAGGCTGATGAAATAATGGCACTACCTATTGTTACGCCACCCAAAGCTAAGCCTATCGGTGCCGTGATTACACCAGCTAGAGCGGAAACACCAACAGATCCGGCTGCTACGCTAGTTAAATTAAGGAAATGGCTAATGCCAGTAATTACGCTAAATGCTTTTTTGTACTTTGAAAATATCTTTCTTCTAAATTCAATCTCGCTTTCTAAGAAACTCTTAACCTCACATATTTGTTGTAGTCTGAAAGCCTGAGGGTTACTTTCTGTATGCTTTTCAGACCTTTCATAGTTCAAATGACTTTCAGAGTTTAAATTACTTAAATCTGGATAAACCTTATTGACTCCATCCATTTAATTAGTGGGAATAACTAGAATCAGTTGTTCTGTCATTTCTAGTGTTTAGTGTTGATCCTACAGACACTACAGGTTTTTGAAGTACATTAAATTTTAAAGGTTTTTCTGACCCAACAGGTTTTTCTGTCCCAGCAGGCACAGCAGGTTTTAAAGGTTTTTCGGGACCAGGCTCCAACTTTGACTCTACTTCTGCCTCTAATTCTCTATGAAATCGTTCTAATCTTTCTTTCCAATTACGTGGTCGTTTTGTGTAACCCCAAGTTCTATTCATTTAATTAAGTAAAATAAAATCAATTCACTGCAAAGAGTAAATTTCTTTCAAGTCTATTATTCAACTTAATCATCTCGTTTATGATTTCTGTCTGACTACATATGTTAATGTTCTGGTTCATTCTCATGTTATTATTTAAATTCGATAATCTATCAAGCAGAATCATATTTTCATCACGAAGATAATCCCCGAAATGCTGTGATATCACTATTTTCCAATTTGGTATTACATCCTGGTCTCGAAAGACAAACCAGTTTTCACTTCTCATTTTTACCATGAAATCCATTGACCTATCCAATTGATCCTTAAATAGTGTGTAGTCTACTTTAGCACTCTTCTGTCTGTTTTGTGTTTTAGACATTGGTCTAATGTTAAACCAAGCAAAGCACAGTTCAGGTTTATCTTTGAATTCCTTGATTGGTAAGACATGATCCAACTCTTCTTCTACTATTCGAACTCTTTTCTCGGGACTTTGTCCTATTGGAGATAGACTCCTCTGGTACTTTAACCACTGTGAGAAGAAACTGTCTGTACATCCTAGATTGAATGATGAATTACCGGTCGGACTTCGTCCTGAGAGCAGAGCTCGAGTACACTCTCCCTCAGAAATGCGGTTTAGACCAACTCTAATTTTGTGTCTGTCTCTATTACCATTTTGGTCAAGGTAATCCTTTTTGTAATATGAATTAAAACATGATCTGCAGTTACCTCTATTTCCGTCTTTACCAAATTCACCATCACTTAGTAATTTATTTTCATAACATTTATTACATCCCTTGATTTTACTTGAACCACATTCTTTACAGTAATCAAGTAGTTTATTACGCCTGTTCTTTTCAAAATTAATTTCAGGTTTCTTTTCACAGCACTTAACACAATAAATTATAGGTCCTGAAATTACTGGTTGTTGCTGATACATAGGTTGCTGCTGAAACATAGGTTGCTGCTGATACATAGGTTGTTGCTGATACACATTGACAGTAGCATTAAATATTGCTCCATCCATTTCTTTCTTTATTTAGTAGGACATTTTTTTTTTAAATTACGTTTTTCGAACTTGTTCTTGTGACTTAAGTCACTTTAGAGACTTTATTTCATTTCAATGATTTGATATCAGAAACTGGTAACCATTCATTGAACTTATCACTGTAACCCTTCCACTTCACTAATCCGTATTTCTTGCCTTTACTGGTCTTGTACCTTAGGATTTTCTCGATCTTGTACTCTAGCTGGTCAGGATTAGGAACATAGCTCAATTCCTCTTCATAGAAATATCCTTGAATTTCTTCTTTGTGGTAATCCTCAAGCTGGTAGACGATAGGGTGAGTAAATATGATCTGTTTGATTTGGAACACCTCCTCAGTGTAGTTGGGCATGTAACCTTTACCGAAAATGGACTTGTACTTTGAAATTCTTACACTGTCACCTACTTTGTACTTTGGATCACCAAATGTCTCTTTGAGGTGAAGACCGTAAAGATTGTACCACACTGTTCCTTCGTTTTCCATCTTTCTGGCGTCTACAGGTTTCATACCTATTGATGAGTGAAATGTGTTATTGTAGCCGCTGACCAGGTCATCCAGAACGTCAATCCACTTGTCAGTCTCCTTAGCGGTGAAATAACGCCACATTTTTTCTTTAAGGGTTCTATTGAATCTCTCTACTACTGCTGCCTTCTTATCAGATTTTGTGGAGAACCATTCTATGTCATTTTCTGTTAAGAGTTCCTTGAAGTGTTTGTTGTAAAATTCTTTACCGTCATCAAACTGGATTTTCGTTGGTTTTGCTTCCTCAAATATCACTTTAAATGCATCTCTGATTTCTTCTCCCCTCTTACTCTTAACTGCTAGAGCCCAAGAAAAACGACTAAATAGATCTATGACTGTTAAAATGAATCTGTTGCCTTTATTTTGTTTCTCGAATTTCTGCATATCCACAAGATCTGCTTGCCATTGTTGATCGATGTACGATACCATTGTCTTCCTGAAGGTGAATTTCTTAATGGCCGGTTTGTGTAGTTGGTGAGTTGGTAGTGTTTCTAGAAATTCTTTCACTTCTTTTTTTTTAATAAGTTTTCCTGAGCGGGACTTTGTCCCTAACAACGAAGTTGTGCTCTGCTCTCGTGACGAAGTCATATCTTCCTTGACCTGTTTCCAGATTTTACTCAAAGAACTGTAAGCCACGGGACTCTCGGGGTTGTAGTACAAATCCCTTAGATACTGCTGTGTGTCATCCTTTACATTCATTTAAATGAGTGAAGTATTTATTTACGAGCCACACAATATGTTAATTTCTGGTGTTACCAATTGTGGTAAGACATATTTTGCCCTTGACCTCTTAGAAAAGGAGTATCGGCACAAGTTCCAGAACATAGTAATTTTCTGTCCAACATATTTCAACAATAAGACATATGAAAGGAAATGGATTTACCAAGACAAGAACGTCTACATAGTTAATCCCGAAGCTGTGGCCAGTAATTTGGACCTTGTGCTTCAGTTTGCTACTCTGACCTTTGCTGGTTCTAACACATTATTCCTCATTGATGACTGTGCTAATTTGAGAGACACAAAAAAGAAGGTGTCCGAGTTATGTAATCTTGCCTTTTCCGGCAGGCACTACAATCTCACTGTTTGGTTACTAGTTCAGAAGTACAATTCAGTTGTTAAGGACTACAGAGAGAACATAAGAATTTTAGTATTATTTTTTAATAAGGATGAATCAGCCATGAAAGATGCCTTAGAAGAAAACAGTGTTATTCCTAAGGAGAAAAGACAGTACTACATAGAAGAACTTAAGATGAAAAAAGGATCAAAACTGATCATTAGACTACAACATCCATTTGGATTTACTCTTTCACATCAAAAATCTTAGTCCCGCTTCTCATCATCAGGACTGTGTCCGATCATCAGGACTGTGTCCGATCATCAGGACTGTGTCCGATCAGTTGTCTTAGTCTTTCTAACCCTAGTAAAATAATAAATTATTAACCCTAAACCACTAAGTCCTAGGATAATCCATAGGTATTCGTATTTCTTCATTTCATCACTAGGTTGGTAGTAATCACTTAATTGTGGTCGCTGAGGTAGTACAATAGTTCTTTCTGGATGTAAATGATTGTAAACAGTAAGTGCTGAATCAGTATTGTTAAAATCAATAGAAGCGTCTCTTTCTCTCTTTAATTCAAGATTAACGAAGTCAATGGTACTTTTCCTATGCTCCTCCCATTCGGTTGAAGCTTTTTGTAATTGCTCCTGAGCCAAATCATGTCTTTTCACTTCAGTCTCATAGCCATTCTTGTCTAGTTTTTTAAAAAGGTAACCGGATCCAGTGAATGCTAATCCATTGATTATTGCAGATCCAAATAACATGCCAATGCCAGCCATTTAATTCCAATGAATTTTAATTTCAATGATGTGTCCCTGAGAGCATAGCTCGAGTTAATACCAATTGGTACTGTACATTATGACCATTAAGATCGATGATTTCACCTTTTTCATCAGTTAAGCGAATATTCAGCTTATTGAATCTTGGTTTACAGGGAATTGCTATTGGTTTCTCAAATGTGTATGCTATTAAATCCCCAAAATTAGCTTCCTTTATTGGTCTTGTGGTTAGCACATCAGATGCTTCACCATTACTTAATACACTATTAGATTCGATTATGTCACAGTGAAAAACAAAATTGTTAATTGGTCTAAAATTGATGGGTTTCTCGCTTACAACATCATCCTTACTTTTATTGTCTAAAGGGTAAGGCCATTCTGATTTCATGCCAAATAATTCATTACTTTTACCAATAAAATAGATCTGATAATGCGCCTCATTTTTTCTCTTTAGGAAGTGTAAGATGGCCTTACCTGTTGGTTCTTCAAGGTCAAATCTGACAGCACCTCTACTCATACTATTTTCTTTCAACTTATCCGCAAATACTTTTGAAAAGCTCTGTAGGTCATAGAGACCATCTGGTAGCGTAATCTCTGCCACATCAAACCCCTTAACTTTGATTCGGTTATTCTCCCTGGCTGCACTTATGTTGTAGAATGTACAAGGTATTACTGCAAAAGTTAAAGTGATGCTACATGCATCTTGAATTTCAGTCTTGAGATTGACTGTTAAATCACTTGAACTCTGATCTGGATAGTCACTTGAATCTATGTTCATTACAGTAACCATTTACTTAAGCAAATTTTCGTTTTCAAATTTACCTTTTATCAAATAAGTAAATTATTCTTACTTCATAATATTTCTGGGTAGGATTCCTTGATCGTAAAGGTACTCTAATGTTCCATTACTAATAGCTACAGTTCCTCCCAGTTTAAGAATTTCCTCTAGGTTGGCCTGACTTGGGGGACCAATATTGATTCTCAAGAACCTTTTCAGTAACATAGAGTAACCAATTGTTGTTGATGCCAACAGTAAACTTTGATACAGTGTATTTATGATATCTTTCTTTCCTGGTGTATCCATTTAATTACTTAGAAAATCACTAGTAAAACTCATTTATCTAGTATTCAGTGTTGGAGCGAACTTTGTTCTTGCAGCACCTCAGTGCTGGAGTGAAGCAATCTGAGAATTCTGGATGTTTACCTGGGCGTCAGAAACCACGAATATGTGCATTTTGTATGGTCCCTTTCCAGATTTCTTTGTAATAGATAATTGAATACCATCTTTTGTGTTCTGGAGCTTCTTTCCTGATCCGTGAAGGCGATTATCCTCAGAAGTTCTCAGGTCCAACCATAAACCATAGTGATTAGAATCACCATAGTATTTTTCCATGGTCATGTTACAGTCATGAGTTTTCTTCAAATCTTCAGACATAAAATGTTTCTTGATCTCCTCCCATTGATCCATCATTCTCATTCCTTCTGGGAACACCTGATTGGCAACACCCTCTATTGTGATCTGCACTTTACTTATGTTAGGGTTTTCAAACTTCTCTGAATCTCTAGCTCCATCTACATAGTCAGACACAAATAGTAATAATAATCCTTTAATAGACATTCTTGGAAAGTTGATGTTCTCATTAATTAGTGTTTCATTAGCAGTAACATTGACTGTCTTAAAATGGTCTACCCAATCATAAAATATTGAGAATCCAGAATTGTACTTGTTACTCAATTGACTAGCAATCATTTTGTTGGTTACGGTATCATATTCAAAACAAATATTCTCTAGTTTGTAGCCCATGCTAGCTGTGTTTGTGGTGACTATGATTTCCTCCTTTGGTGCTAAAGTTATTTCAATAATCACATCTTCTTGAATTGGAAACTTGTAAAATGGAGCATGATGATGGAATAGTTCAAAATCTAATGGTATTTTGTACTTCTTGTCAAACACTTTCTTTAAAGTCTTTTCATTAGCTGTTTCTCCAGTGACATCAGCTTCAGCGACTCCTGATCTTAATTCTCTAAGATTTTCTGATTGAATACCCTGAAAAACTCTATCATTTCTTTCTTCTTCTGTAAACCACAGATCTTTAAATGTAGAATAATGACTGTATTCGTCAAGGTCAAATATCTGCTCTGTTCCCCACTTAACCACCATCTTTGAAATCAGGTTTCTACCAAGATTATTTACAACACTATTTTTAGAATCACCAGAAATGGTTACATCAGCAGACAGATAAAGAGATTTAGGTACAAAGAATGTATTCTCTAGCAATGCCGGTATTCTAACATACAGTGTTTCTTTGGGGTTAGCAGATGATGGGTTATGAGTAATGATATGATGCTGCCTCTCAGCTTTCAAACCAAGTGGAATCTTATGTGCCCTTTCGGTATTTAATAAATATCCTGTTGCCATTTTCTATTTATTTACTAGTAAAATTATGTACATGCAGTGAACAGTGCCAACATCATATATCAGGTAAAATGCACGGAAAAAAGCTATTGACGTGTACTTTCTGTTGGAATACAGTAAGTCATGATTACATTAACCCATTGAACTCTAGTATTCCCTCACCATTTCATTGACCATTTCACTGCAACGCTTCACTGGGAATCTAATGAATGATAGAATATATGTATTGTGGTGTCTGGTTCTTAGGGGTTTCTAAGCTAATTTGAGACAAAAAGGCCTGTAAGGGCTTTTTTTAAAATAGCTTAGAATTACCTACATTCCTACCACCACAATACATATATTCTTGTGTGCAATCATATGTTCCCTCATTTTGACTTTTGATTCCAGTACGGAACCCCAAGGAAAAAAAAACCTTACTGGGTAGACATTGCAATATCATGGACAGATCAATTCGAGATGGCGGTATGGATTGCCGTCATTTAAATATAAAATGACCATACATTAAACAAGACACATATTCATCCAAGATGAATACATTTTAGTGTCAATATCTAGATTTAAGGAGTCCACTAAGTGCAGTATATAGCAAAATCCTCAATATTCACTAAGTCATTATACCGGAACAAGTTGCGCTATCAGTTGAAATGTATAGCCAAGTCAAAGACCGATATAATGTTAAGAGCTTGATAATTTCCGAGTCAGCCGAGTATGATGATGGGCTTCATCACTATTATAGCCGCCAACTGGCGCGTCACTCCCTGTTCGGAGAAATCCACGCAGTTGCTGCGCAAATCCCGCTTGCTTGTCTTCGACACTGACGGGATCGTGAGGTCAGATATCCCATAAAATGCGAAAGAATTGGGAAACGAGAGTCCGATGGCTATTGCTTTCTATCCCTAATCTACTTGTCGATTGTGCATTTTGATTGATCTGCTTACTGATGTCGCTGCATCTTTGCATGATATGTGGTGTGTGAATGCCGTGAGAAAAAAGGCTGCCGATTGGTTTAACCCGTGTTGCCGTAGTCCATTTTGCACAAAATGCAGCATTTGCATTCTCCAAGCCCCGCACATCAATAATCCGTTCCTTAAAGTACATGCAGCATGGTGCTTAAAGGGGTACGCCGTTCGTTATAACTGGTGGTCCAAGAAAATAGAAATGCAGTGATACAAATTGCCGTTGTACAGTTATCATGCATACAAAGTTACTGAAACTTGGTATTTACATAAATGTATATACACGTATAGTATTTGTATATCAGTCTATACACAGTGGAAATGCTGAAATTTATATTAAGCACGTATTCCCATGAATGAAAATTTTAAATTTCTCTTAAAAAGTTCATATTTCTACTTACTAAAAGTTATGATTAAACCTCGGGATTTATTTCATACAAGGCGTCTCTACTTGGGAAGCACAATCGCATTAACAAGCGACGGTATGGGCATCAAGTGGATGTACGGGCCACGCACTTAAAATGGCCGTTCAAGCTTTTGGACATGAAATCGATGTCCAAAATACATGTAGTACTAAAGTATATCATATATCGTGTTCTGTATTTCCATTTCATATTGTGTGCTGTTCATTCCCATCCTCCTCGTCACTGGATTCCGCCAGAGCGGCGTCGATTCCCTTCGTCATCAGCGTCCACTGACGCTTCATCCGGGCGCTGTCCAAATATTCATTCTCCGCCTTAGCTTTGACCTCTTTGTACTCCTTCACCTCTGCCAAGAACGTTGTGATTCTCTTCTGAAGGGGTTCCTTCCGCGCTGGCTTAAGTTTCTTCTCGATTACTTCGGCCATGACGGATTGGTTTGTGTCATTATTTGAATCCTCAGCGATACTCGTTATGTACGGAGTCTCTTGCACGTCAGTCTTTTGCTCCGTGAAAATGACTTCACATCCCTTTTGAGCAGACGAGCTGTTTGTGTGGTCGCCTTGTTCCTGTCCGAGAAGAAGTCTCTGCACATTGGCCTCGTTCACGTCGTGTTCATTTGCAACGCTTGCACGACGCTCCTGATGGTCAGCAGTCGTATGATGTCGATGCCTTCTTGGCCGCAGTCTCGTTCTGAGGTCTGATCCAAGCGTCAAACCAGCTGGGGCTGACATTGTCATATTATTGCGTCTTGAGCTCAGTGCCAAATCCTTGAAATGTCTAAAAAGGAATAAAATAACACTTTGAAATTTCATACTTATACGTTCTGAAGACCAGTAAAAGCCAATGGAATGTCTCATGATCATATATCGCGTACGCGTAGACTGTAACCACGGAGTAGTTGTTTTGAACATGTTCAAAATCAAATACATGTACGGAATACACAAAGCGAGGTTCGTGAGCCATGTTGACAGGTTCACGGAATATATTTTAAGCCAGCACTCGGATTGCTGGGAAATCAAGGCAATTAACTAACCAAGTACACTCAAACAATGAAGGTGTTTGATCATTTTATCCAACACAAAATATGCAACCAAAGGAGAAATTTCAGGAAAAATTAAAAACCATTTCCGGTTTTTCACAGCATAGGGTTTTTCATTTCTATGAAAAGTGAATTACTAAATCTTACTTGAGGTATGCCGGGTCCTTATCCGATTCCCTTGTATTGATGGCGTGTAGAAGATTCATCGCCTCAAGCCGATCCTGCTTTAGGAGAGTCATACGGCTGATCCTTTCACGTTCGACCTGGGCCAGGACGCGTCGAAGCCTCATCTCGGCTAGGTTGTTTTTGTTGTTTACTTGGGCGAGGGCCTGGGGTGATGGTTGATTGGGGTCGTCCATCATCCTGAAAATAGAGTAGAACGTATTCATACAGGAAATCGTGGTGTGGACTTCGATTATCCTGAAAATATGTTACATCATAGGGGCAAGGGATCGCTTGTAAGTAAATATAGTAAAATTCAGATGACAGGATTGGTCTTAAATTACCGGTGTAGCATCTGTCAGTGTTTCCAATATTTCAGTGTGTCCCTTATCAGTGTTGCCCAATTCGCATACAAGGCGACCACTATGAATAACCAAACAGCAACCATTTAATTCGAGGCCTGATCTATCGCAGGGGAAAACTGACGCATAGAAACACCCCACTCCGTTATTTTGACCCTTACGACGCAGTTAAAAGAATTCAGGCCTCGCTCGATACACGGTCTTTTATCTTTAAACAAAGCCCCCATTGTTCTACTAGATAACATCAACCAACACGAAACTGCTTTCACTAAGCCGGTGTAAAAGGAATGGACGTCCTAGGAATGCAGGATCCCATACAATAGCTGTGTATTGTCAACGAATGTGGTTAATGGCTTGGTTAGGGTTAGCTACATAATCTTCAACAAAGGAACTCGGCGACTCTATTCACTTTAACAAAAGGACCGGGCTTGGATTTCGGGGGGACTTGCATTTCTTTTACACCGGGAAGGGCAAATAAACACGTGTAACAGATTACTACATTGGTTTGATTGGTCATTGCCTTTAGACTACAAGAAGGCAATAGGTGTTGTGTATATGCTGATGTAAACAGTGCTGAAAGTGCCACGATTGCGCCCGGTTAGCAACATGTTTCTTCCCATCAGCAGCGCCTAGGGCTCTCCTTTGATTCTGATCAATACATGTACATATGGAATAAAAAGCTGGAGCAATCTCGTCAGAATATTGTCAGTGTCGGTTAAAATGATAAAAAAACTGTTGTGTGGTTGGAGAAGAAAACTCGAAATGTGATTTCAATTTTAGCGCCGATCGGAGTTTATCGCGAGTTTTGCACATATTGAATTCTACGTTTCGCGATCAATCAGGGGATTTGAAATTAGATCTTCTTTCAATAAACGACCCCGGGGCACAGAACATAGTGAGCAAGAGTTTCCATAATCACCGAGAGCAATTCGGTTAGCTTGGTTTGCTGAATTAAAAAAAACGGCAACCAGAAAATAGAGACATTATATGGATTTAGGAAGGTGAAATAAAACAGGGTCCATCTGGTAGACACATTGATTCTGTTAGTACGCACATGTATACATATGTTGATAATAATACTTATAATAGTATATAAATGTACATGAATGAATAAAAAAAGTACGCGGTAATGAAGAGAAAAAAGAATGTTGTGGATTCAATATAGAATCCGGCAACCATAGGAGAGAGATGTTAAATTGAAGATGTGGACCATTTCAAATACCTAGGGTCCATCCTCAACACGGACGGTACATCAACGCAAGGGATAAAAGTCAGAATCGCCCAAGCGCCCAACAGCAGCATTAGCCAGACTCTATCCCATTCTAAAGAGCAAGAACATCAGCCTGCAAGTGAAGGTCAAACTAGACCGGTCCCTCGCCGTCTCCATATTCCTCTACGGCTGTGGAAGTTGGACGACAAACGCCGAGACAGAGTGCCACATCCAAGCGTTTGAGATAAAGTGCCTACGGAAACTATTTGGGATCTCATACCTACAACGAAGAACCATTGTGTCAGTTCGACAAGAGGTGAGACAACACGTGGAACACACGAGACACTCCTGACCACCGTAAAAAGACGGAAGCTCAACTGGTTTGGACATGTATACCGACATGACTCGCTTGCAAAGACAATCTTGCAAGGCACTGTCGCTGGAGGGAGGAAGCGAGGAAGACCAAGGAAAACGTGGATGGATAACATCAAAGAGTGGACCGGCCACACAACACCTCAACTTATCTGGAAGGCCGAAAACATATCTACTTGGGCACGCATCACTACTGCCAGCTACCATGGTGCCTCTACGATCTTGGGTCACGGGTCTCAGTAGTAGTAGTAGTAAAGTTGAACGGTGTGAGCGAAGGAAATTTGCGAACGTAGGTATCAAAAGTTCGTATCATCTTTGATGACACTTTTTATCACACGAAAACATAATCATTCATTGTGCTCCTGTTTTTCATGTTACCCTTGAATTTTTCAGAGGCAAATGTCCACGAGGTCTTTGGCCGCTGTGCGAAAACAACAGGACCGATTTTTCAAAGTTTGTTTTTTCCCCTTATTCTAATCTGGGACCCAAGGCTCAAGAAAAAACAAGAGCTGTAAAGAAATCGGCCATGTATATATAGTTTGGTCTCGACCCAAAACGATGAGGACATTCACTAAATACGAAAATGTCTTGAGAAAAAAGTGAGATGCAAACCTATATTTACACATTCGACGAGATACAAAATGAAAAATATCTTCATAGAAATAGCTTAGCTTACCTTGAACGAATTTCCTAAGTCGCCAACATGTGTATAGGAAGGTTTACAATATTCTACCAACACTATGCTTATTTTGACCACTTGTTAGTCATTAAAGCGGCTCCCTGTTGATATCATTCGGCAATTAATAAACAGATTTATTCATACGCGGACTTTCAAAGTAATACTAAACACCTTTGTTTGATATGACGTATAGTTGTTTCTCATAAAGCTTTGGATTTAGGGATTGATCACAGGTGGGATTATGTTTTTTGAGGATATTATTGGCATTGGCTTTCTTTCAGTTCTTTGTTGCCGTTTTGGTATTTCCTGTCACTAACAGTGATTAAGAATAATGGAAAAGTTCGGTTTGATAGGGTCCGAACTGTGATTGACCGGATTTAGTGGTAATTGGCAACATTAACGGGTCGACTATTTGGGCTTGGGACTTAGGTGACAAGCAGGATAATACCCATGCTTGCCACCATGTGTCGCCGCAAGTATAATCTTACGATGTCCAGTGGGTGAACATGTCCTTTCCTTTGACATTATTGACCAATTGTTTGGGTTAGTGATTTAGCGATCTCAAAACATTGCGGGTAAAGATGATATAATGGCAAGAATAAATTATTTGATAATTAAAATGATTAGATGAGGTTAAACTGGAGTAAATACAGGCGCATAGGTCATTTGGGCAATGAGCTGTGAACTTTATAACTTTATTGAAGGTTGTATCATAATCATATAAATCTATCGTCGTTTTGGAATGTCAGGGAGTTTACGAAAAGCTCACATAACCCCAATTGCCAAAGTGCACGCAACGCCTATGCCATTGTTCGACACCCTAATCGTGATGTCCAACGAAGGGGCTTGGCGAAACGCATTCGGAGAATTTGCCTTACTTGAATGAACGCGCAAAATATCTCTACCTCTTTCTTTATGACTTACCTTGCGATGCCCCGGCGTCGCCTAGAACTGCCCCCTCCACATTCTATCTTCGGTACCGTATCAAACTCAGCAGAGTCAATTATCTCGGTCATCTTTTTGTAACACGTTTTTCTTCAGGACAGAAGAAACCCTATCATATAAACTTCAAGGAAATTCGTTGATTATACTTTGGGTCCAAGGAATGATATATATTTCCTTGGTATTGTGATATTCCCGAAGTGTAATGATGACTTTCTAGCTGATATGTCCTGCCTGGTTCCTCAATGTGGGATATCAAGTCAGTGAGATGAAACGAACAACTTGGAATGTCAATCTTTTGAAAATGTTAAAGATACAGGGTGGTCCCCCAAAACACGCACGACCATACTACCCTACCCGCAAATTTCTCGCTGCTTTATTCTTGCGATTTGTGACAAGCACGTCTTAGAGGTTTCTCAGAGAAATAAAGAACCCCTCCTAGTTTGTGAGAATCTCAAACCCGGTAGGACTTTTTGATTTAACCGTGAAACACCTACACGGGGTACATATTTGATGGTCGAAAATCTTTAAGAGTTCTAAAAGCTTTAGAGTGTACGGTGTGGCATGAAGCAATCTGAAATGATCTCTTAACAAAATAGCGATTACTATTGCCAGCTTAAAGTCGGTTATTGAAGCAAGCAGTGTCATCTGTTCCGTCAAGTCGTGCTTGCCGCCCAAACATTCAAAACTGGCTCATAATTTTGATATCTAGTTTGATTAACATTTATAGAACTGAAAATTAACGATCGGAACAGGTGGTCATGGTACACAGCATATTGCCCCTTTTACTGAATGAAATAGTGCCCAACGATTCCATTGTGATTGGAACAACTTACAATGCGAACATGTAGTCTGTTACATGAGTCGCAACACTGAATATGCTCAATACATGCCATGCCGACTTATCGGCAGTGAATATCAGTCCTAAAGTCTCCTCCTTTCACCGCCGATAACTCCCGCCAGATAATCTGTCGGACGCGCCATCATAAACGGGTGGCCAATCAAATTGCTCTACACAAAGTAATTGAATGACGGCCTGAATTGATAGTGCCAACCTCCGGGTCAAGTTACCCTTCTTCCATACAACATGTACTGTGCATTTGGGTCAGGTCAGCATCCCTGGAACCGTTACTCATTGAACACATCTTCAATTATGATGGCTTTCAGTGCGTGTCTCGTGCGACATCCACGAGTGAGTGTAATGTTAGTGTTGTCGCGACAGAGACGCGTGGGAAAGGAAGGGAATGCAGGGATACTACCGAAAAAGTAACAGCCCTTCTGACGGCCCCTCAGGGGGGTGTTATCGGCGGTGAAGGATGGATATACGCACAACGACGGTGGATCAGCATGAATACATGTATATTGCACGCCTAGGATTTTTTTTCAAGGTCGTTTAAACTGAAATTGTATACATTGTATAATAAGCCTTTTAGCAAAAAGAACCGAATAATTAATAAATAATTGATAATTGATAGGGGTATCAAATACATCAACATAACAGGTATAATGCTCATCAACATCAATATCTTTTTTGTCGATGTATGTGTAGTAAACACTCCAGATGCAAGCGAATCTACTCTAAATAGGGTTATGTAAGATGAGAATAACTCAATGTCAGTTGCTACTTTATCGTACATTTATGCCTTTCACTTTTGATGTCAAAATGCTTTTATGTCTGAATGTCGATTAAAATCTGACCCGTATAAAACTTTGAAGTGTTGCGTTGAAGTGTTGTTGGCGATTTCTGCAATATGGCAATGCATTACGTCCTTCAGAACGTCCTACACGGAAAGGCATTTTTTTCTAAGACACAACCTGCTGAAGATTTTGAGCGAAGATAGGTATAATATATTATTGTATATGTAATGCTTTGGTCAACTCATCAAAGTAACATGGCATATGGTAAACCCCTTAAAACTACCGGTGCATTCACTTCAAAAAAGTACTTTTAACCACAAACTGAGTATCAGGAGACCGCATCTAGGAATCTAGACATAACAGCTGAACGTGACCCTAGCACACCCGGTCTCGCGTGATGTAGAAGGTGTCTAGATGTCGAAAAAACGCGCGGGGTACTTCTCATCGGGACTCGGGACTTCATCATCTCAACAGCGCCTCCACCTATTGGCAGATTTGGGTTGACGGGAGTGCAAACGTGAGTGTTATCAGCTCACAAGCTGTTACGGTGCCAATCAGGTCGTCACGGGATCCTGAAACGACCCAATTTAATTTTTGGGAATATTGTATTCTCTCGTAATCATTCTCTATCGACCCCCAAAAAGTGTAAATTATTTGATGAAATTGATAAACCTTTTGAGAACTATTTTTTGTGCGCATGGCATGAATTTCAATTGACCCAGGGTCAGGGACAGTCTTGTCCTTTATTCAACATGGCCACCACCAAACAGGAGGCCGCCATTGTTTTGTAGGAACGGAGTCGTATACTTTTGGCAGCGATATATTTTGGAAAATATGAAATTAATGGAGGTATATATCGGTGTGAAACAGTGTGCCAAGACTTGACCTCCTGACAGAAGTTTGGCCAACCATTGGACAAATGTCACGATGTCATTTGTACCGTACTCCTTTTCAAGGCCGGTTTTTCTCTCTAATTTCACATTTTCAAACTTGGCATTCTCTTTTGAAGTGTTTCATTGAGAGTTTATTCGAAATGGACCCGTGTTTTACCTTTTGTAACTGCGGTAGTTTTCTCAAGCCGTCGCCTGAAATCTCGTACAAATTGTTATTCTTCATATCCATTGATCTTGTTGGCAGCTGCCTCGCTCCTCATTGCCTGGCCAACCTTATTACCAGGTCTTAAATGGCTACAAGTTACCTCGGCGGCATAACAAAGGCTCCAGGCCGTATCCCATCCTTGGCTATCGATATTATGCCTTAACGCGGAGCTTATACGACGCCGCGTGCGTTTAATTACTTCAGTTCGCAAGCAAACAATAGTCGTTGGATCGACCGAGGAAAATTTCACACCAGTTGCGCTGTGATCTGGACATGACTAAGAATATTCCGTAAGTAAGATTTATCCATCAGTACTTAGGCTAGTGTATTATTCATCAGCCCTATCATGAGTATTTTAACATCCTAAAACGTAGCCTTTACTTAGCCGTCATCAACCCTGCCTCCTTGGCCAGTAAACTATTGAATAACATCGCGCGAAACGAGTTTTTTTCCGAATCCTGCTAAAATATGGGTATCTATCCCGAAAATCCCATCTGTTATTTTGTCTATCCCGGTGTAGTTGCAAGTGAAAATAGTATCTGGCCCCATTGTTTTCTTACAGATTATGGTTCGATTCCTTAGAGGCCATGAAGGTCAACCATACAATGTAGCTTAGATATCATAGTGCATGAAATTCTTTACTTCGTTATCCGGACTTTCAATCCGAGGACATTTCAAACTACTACTGTTCTGTATGATTTTTTCTACGCAATGTATTGTATCTGATTTCTTTCTCGACAGTGTTTTTGCTGTTGCTTTCTTAAACCTGTTTAGATCACCCGATTCATAAAGGTCAATGTGTCGGCTCCTCTCCTTAGCTGAATCACTTTCGCAACTTGCAAAATATTGATACAATCTCTCGAGTATCATTTTCACCTATCTGCAGAACAACTTCTCTAACGATTCTGTAATGTGACAGGGAATGTTTTTGACTTGTACTGGTATCGTAAGCGGAAACGAAATCACATTCCGAACTTCAAACGATTACTAGCATCGGTATGTTTAAGGAATTGATACCAAACTGGAGGTATTGGTTGTCTCACCAAAATCGCGAGGGTGGAGCTTAAATGGAGCTTAAATTTAACCGAAAGTTTAAAACCGTGTTCCATATACATGTAATCTAAACTGCTCCTCCAGTGAATTTAGACTCTCCGCGATGAGAAGGAGCGCAATGGCTGACACGCAAAATAACGTTGAATATGCTCGAGACATCTGCTTCTGAGTGATGGAACTAGAAATATCGATTCTTACCAAAGCAAGGTACCAACTGCTTCTCGTGACTGCAGACTTCAAATCCCCATGATGACGAAGAACTCACCACAATGTTCCGCATTCACTTCAGCAAACCTTTGAGACTTTGAGAAATTGATTCGGAACTCTAATCTAATCAGTACTCAGAAAAACCATTTTGCCCACCCCGGGGAAACCGAGCGCAGCCAATTTAGGAAAGACAACATGTATCAGTCGGTTGAAGCGGTCGATATTGGAGGCATGAATAAAAAAGAACTTAATCACAATTTGTAAATTACGCCTACAGGTTTACCATTGGTGATAGGTCACTTTTTATCGGTTCTTACGTGATTAGAACTGCATAACTCAATTTGTTAGATAAACGTATCGACCATTAGTTTTATCGCTGATGAAAGTTTATTGATTTTATTTCATTAGCTGTGAATTAACTGTCATGGGGTGGTGTAGCTAATCTCTGGGTACGTTAGGTAATGAACAATTTGATTAGGGCAATGTCTAATTATTTTTCTTATTTATCACTCTGGATAAAGTGCTACGCCGACCAGAATCGCCAAGGGATAAGCGGGTTTTCCAAATTTAGGAAAAAGTAGAAGCGATGCACTGAATGTTATTCATCCAGTTATTCGGTTCTGTCTGGTGGACCCATATTCTGAAGTGAGGGATCTCATAATTTACCTCTCTGTCAGGAGCCCAATAAAAACAGCAGGGTATTCAAGCGTTTTCAGATTTGAAGCAACTGTTATGAGCCAGTAGTAGTGAGAACACTCGAAACTGTCCATGCTTGTGTGTACATCGTGGTGATAATTTGTGTACATACATGTAGCTTTAGCAGTTAAGAAACGTGCCATATGTGCATGTAGTTACACTCAAATGGCCAATTTACGCCAAACTTGATTAACTAGATTCTAACTGTACAAATGATTTGCGTTGTAATGAACTGTGACATCATCAATATGGAGCCAATACTGGCAGAGAGAATGTATTATAATATTTATATCAGAATGCCTGTGATTTCTGATAAATGCCACTTCCATCATTTGCCATTTTACGCACGGCATGTTGACAAACGCGAACCAATTACTGCGTGATCCGCGTGTCGAATATTCAATATAAATTTATCAAAAGCCGTCACCTGGCTTTAACGGAAAAGTGATAAAAATTCGGTTCAAAACGTCCTATAATTGATTTGCATAGCGATACTTACAATTTTGGCCTACCGCATTAGTTGGTTATCTTTTCCACCCTTAAACCATATGTAGTGGTTAAGACCCTTGGCCATTAATACTAAGATATTCAGAGCGCATGATCTTTTGTCCACGAACCTTTCATTCTTTGGAGAGCTTTCCAAAGAAAGCCGCGATTTGATGGGTTCTGAGAACTCGGAATCCACCTGACCCTACTCTATCAAGTGATGCCGTTGTGTTGCTCTAAGGTATCAACCAGTTACATTCTTCATCTCGATCAGAGAATAACCGCATTTTTTATATCATATCAGAGATATTCATTTTGACTAGATTTCAGATTGCAACTTCCATGACCACATACCCTCAACATCTACAACCAGGAGGCGATAAATCGGCAGACACAGCAGTTCCACTAACCCTGCATTGCCTGGATGATAAGATATTATCAAAAACGTATAGTCTGCCACGCGTATCATTTAACTTTATTCAAAATGCCCGGCGTGCCTGAATCAACATATATGAAATTTTCAATCTGATTCAGAAATAAAGTGTTAGAGTGAGGTATAATTTGAATAAAATTAGTCTTTAAGGGTTTCACAAGAGCTATACAAATCAAACCATGATTTAATAAAATTTCCGATAATAGGGTCATTTTGTTAGTTCGTGAGAACAAAAAGGATCAATGGCTTTTTATTGTACTTTAGCCAAAAATAATTCATGTTTGCCTCTAGCAGTTCCCACTGTTTTAAGCAGTAGCTTGGTACGTATTATCAATGATTTCTACTTTTCGGAGTCTGCTTGTTTTCTTACCGCAGCTAATTTCGTTTTTTTGTGAGACACTTTGTATAAAGATTCTGATATTCTAATATTTATTATGATTTCTAAGGGAACATCTTTCATTCCTACCGCTTACATTCTTACGTGTCATTATATTCTGTTGGTGTCTCTGCTTAGAATCAGATTGGTAACCCACAAGTAAAACCTTCCTATTGGCTTATCATTCCAGGTATGTGAAGAAATTACAGATAGAAAGTTCAACCTTGATGCCCTGGATGTTTATCCCCGAACAGATGAACCTTCAAGGTATTCTCCTTGATTGATCCTCATGACGCAGTTCGACTGACTCCAAGGGTTTCTTGAGATCGACGGAGATGATGATACCAACAGCCGAGATCACCCGGAAGATACCCCAACTCACAAATAAAAGACGCTCCTCGCTAAACTACTTGGAAATGTTGTTCTGTTAAGACGCAAGATAAGCGTTCTCCTCAGAAACATAATACAATGTGGTGATGTATACCTTTCTCGACGAGTTACGAGATGCGAAAGTAGAAAAGTGTCCCCCACTGAATCGGAAACGACGAGGCCGCAGATATAATGATTTCCTACCGCAGTTTCCCACAGCGATCGTGCAGGAAATCGAGAGACGAGAAGACCCCTTCGAAGGAGTAGGATCCTTTTCTGAAGGAGTTGCGGTGCATTGATGGAATCTGAAGGTAACACAAGGAATATCTCTAAGTATAGCCTACATCTAACGACGCTGAGGCATAAGTCATATTATCGATCTCTCGCAACGGTTCGGATTTCGGGCGCTGGATTCCTGCGCCACGTGGTTTGATTGCTCAGCTCAACTTATCGACTCGTATACATTCGCGAACATCCCCATGCTGCCTTCAGAGTACAACGCGGTGCCGGACGACCAACAAGCGGCCATGCACCACCGGAGACTGAAGGTTGATGTGGGGGGATCTATGTTCAACACGTTGGTGCATACCATCAACAGGATACCTAACACCCGGCTCTGGCGACTAGCTCAGGGCAGGGAAGATGACGAGTGTATTTTGGAATCGGGGATTTATTACATTGATAGGAATCCGTTGATTTTTCACGCGATTCTTGACTGTTATCGCACGGGACATTTCCACATTCCATGTTGTTCGTGCATCTCGTCCGTCCGAAAGGAGTTGGAGTTTTGGGAGATTCCGACTCGTATGATCGCTTCTTGTTGCCAGCGGAAACTGCAGTCACATGAAATGGAGGAACGGGCTCTCGCTGACTTGAAAAAGGAATTTAAGTGTCAACTTAGCGAGTACAAGGCAATGATGTCACGCGGGAAGTCCTTTCGAAGATGGTTGCTCACAATATGGATTTTCTTGGAATTTCCAAACTCCTCAAAATGTGCAAAGGTAGGGGTGTTTTTGTCGATTGCAATATTTGAGTTTATGTTATTTAGTCCATATTAAGGTAGTACTGGGCGCGGTTGTTCACGACAAGTTTTTTCACTATAACGCTGGCGTTAACTTTCATCTAACCTGATGCATGATATGTAACTGCACTCAAGCAACGTTTATTTTCTATTTCCCGGAGCCAGAGGAGAATACGAATTACAATGAATACGAAAGAAACGGCGTAGGCCTTTTGTATACAGTAGAAACTCTCTTAGCGGACACCTCTCTATTAACGACAACCTCTCTATTAAGACCACTAGTTTTGGCCCCAAATTGGTTTTTCCATTTAATTTGACCTCGCTAATCAGGACACCGCTCTATTAAGAGCAGCACTTGTCGGTCCAGAGGGTGCCCTTAAGAGAAAGGTTCTACTGTACAATGTGTAATAGCAAGTATCGCTGTAAACATACTAAGTAATAGCTTGATAAACCGAGTATCACTTTTGCATCGCGCTATATCAGTGGCTATCAATTATTGATCATGTTGTGGCACAGTGTCTGATTTTTTCATTACACCAGGCCAATCAGAAATCAAATGGTCCCTGTAACCATATCTATTGATTCATGCGCTATTCCTATTACAGTTATATAATCGACTATCTCATCTATTAAAACCTCGTCAAAACTGGTGACCTTGTGCTCAACCGCGATGACACTACATTCTTTCGGCCAAATTCGTAAAGGGCGTTTAAGAGTTAGACGTGTACAATTTCTCTCTAATCAGTTTCAGGGCCTATTCATATTCTGTGAAGATTTACATGAAGGACCTGAATCTGTCTATTGAGTAGTTAAACGCTGTTTTTAGCTAAACTCCCTTTATGAATTTGGCCCCGACACGCTGGCGCAACGCACCAGTCAGTAGCCCAGTAGTTGGTCAATTCAGTCAGATATCAAATTCTTCCATTTGATGGATATGACTTACCTGTTGAGTGGAAGGTGCCGGGGTGCCAAAGGCTTGGTAATGTTCCTTTATAGCTGGTGTGATTTTGCAATCGTCACAATTTGCTTTGAATAAATGAAATTGATTGATGAGCGGTTGTAAACATGTAAAGATTCGTTTATGTCGAGAAAAACTGTTTGTAAGTTGGCTATCAAAGAAGGAAATGATAACAATAATGGTTGACGTTGATTTCTAAAGACGCGCGTGTGATGGTCCTTTGCAGAATCCGTTCTATTGAGCATGTTGTAGGATGTGGTCACGGAGCCCCGCATGAAACATTCTGCTGCTGGGTGGTTTTCTTCAGAATGAAGTCCACTGGCAGTGCGTCCAACATCATCACCGCGAGTTGGAAACGCTAGAAGGATTTGCATTGACATGATTAAAGGAAAATTGTCTCGAGATAATGCTGGACCGCAACTAATGAATTTATAAGAGTTTCTCTTCAGAGGACATACTTGGATAAATCAGAAAAAGTGGACATTCTACCAAATGCTGCCCAGTTTCTTTTGTACATTTGAAGCGCCGATTGCAAAACAATTCGCCAATCTAACTGCCTGTTTGGCAATACATGTGCATTCCTCCTTTGATAAGTCTTGATGTCTTTGTCAGCACAGACTCAATGTTTTACCCTTGAAACTCGTCTTCTTTCTAGTTTTAATGCAATCAAACTAGAGTCGCTGGAATTAGCATGTTGGTTCGGGACTATTCGGAATTTACTGCCTGCCTTTAATCACCATATAAAGTTGACTTTCTTTTCTTCTGTGGGGATTTGAAACTCCATTCTTCTGCATACGACGGCTTTCAGCTGGAACATTTCTATGGGTTTTTCGTCCAGATAATTAATCACTTGTCTCAGTTAATTCTGTTGTTGGTATATCCTGAATTCTTTGATCACGTACTGCATTCCGATAGTTCTACAATCAAAATAACAATAAGGAATATGATCATCTTCATGTAAAGCAGCCTATACCGTCACAAATACTTTTATGTACACGAAAAAAATCATATATTCTTTTGATCTCAAATAACTGCTAAGCATAACAATTAATCTTTACTCAATTTCTGTCAAAAGTAGCTGAACAAAAGAAAACGTTTGTGGTTTCTTACGGTGGCTGAGAAAGGACATCAGATGATTTTTTTTTTCAACATGAAAATTTTTTTTTCAGGAAATATATCGATTGATGGACTTATTATCTCGATCACTCGAGATAATGGCTAATATTTATAAAGACTAGTAAATGCTTTTACTACAGTTTTCTACAGAGATGGCTAGTGAAAATGTACATGAAGTTTAAAGTAAAAGCATTTACTAGTCTTTTATAAATATCAGCCATTATCTCGAGCGATCGAGTTATTTATCTCGAGCGATCGACAGCTTATCTCGGGCGACTCAAGTTATTTATCTCGAGCGATCGATATATTATCGCGATCGCTCGAGGCAATATCTCGAGCGATCGAGATGATAAGTCGATCGATCGAGATATTTCCTGAAAAAAAAATTTCATGCTGAAAAAAAAATCATGTGATGTCCTTTCCCAACCACCGTAGCTTCTACTTATGATAGGTTATTTTCATATCGACTTTATTCATAATTTTGGAATAATAGCCGTTTTAATCCCAGGCTTTCGTTGTCATTGATACACCCAGTAGATAGAAAAAGACAAGCATGAAAACCATTACTAAGCCACCAATACATGGCGTAAGTGGCATTAGCCTCAATTTGTGACCGAGCGCCTTCGAGTTCGACCAACTTTTAGGAATTTTCTCGGCGAAGATTCCTAAGGAAGGGGGGAATCGAAATGGTAGCAGTTTTGACAGTCATCTGTCCAATATAAATGATAAGACGATGTCTGTATGGCCTCTGTATTCTCGTGCTTGTTCGGGTACGTTTGTGCACGGAATGAAATCGTATGCTTTCAGTTCCAGGTCAATTTTGCAACTCATTAATTTTATTTCGTCTATTTGGTGGACGGAAGGGTCACCACAAAAACTTTCATGATGTTTAGTAGTTTCCGGTGGTTAAAACGTGTGTTGCAACGTGTGCATTTTTCAAAGCTTCTCAAAGGTTCAAGAACACACATGTAAGAGTACAATTGATTTGTTTTTATTAAACCAAGACAATTATCTCCATTATTATTAGTATCTTTACCATAACAGGCTATCATGTCTCCCGATAACAAGTCTGCTAATTATAGGTGTTACATTGCTACATGCATTACTGGTGCTCGCATCCATATCAAAACAACCTTGCGAATCCCACATTCACCTTCAAAACACAAAATGTACAAAATAAGATACAAAAAGTTCCTTGACTCAACCCCCAATTCATTTCAACTTAGCGGCTTATTTACGAGTCTGTTACACTACCCAATCACTTCCATAACTTCCTTAGCAAGTCTGGTGACCAATCATCCTCCTTGGTCGAGGGGAGGTAGTGTGGAGTTAGACGTCTTGCCCAAGAGCATTCTAGTGTGATCGAACCCATGACCTCTTGAATTTGGCACATAGGCGCTATTACAACTATGCGGCTGATCTCTCTAGCAATGTAAATGATAACCAAAAGACTGGTTTTCAGCGCGATTGAGTGTCACTTGTAACTTTAAATAAAATAGACAGGGACGTTTCTAACACAGCAGTTAGTCTACTTGACCTTTAATGGGTGACCGCATGCCACTCTGAGTGACATCAATGATTAAGTCTTTATTAAATCATGATGATATTTATAGCGGTTCATGCAGGGCCACGATGTTACAGGTCCATCTCAGAAGTTAATTGAGGTCATACATGTATTATGTTTCTGTGTTATGCAACGTCGTGACAGAGCTCATCCAGCTCGCCGTGGACACCCGGGTTTTGAATGTATAGAAAATCGGAGTTAAGTGCGACCGGGCCCGGACGAAAACCCGCATGTGCACTTAAATGTACATGTTCTCTGTGTAACCGATTATCGGCATTCACTCGTTTGTGAATCGGGCAATCACTGTCAGTAATGTTCCACGATAACTTGTTATCATATTCTATCACAATGTCGAATAAAAACAACATCGCTTTTGATGACGAAATGTCATTTATTGTGAGCGGTGTCAATTACCAGCTTTGCAAAGTTTACCAATCACCGGCCGATGTTATGATATTAACCATAATGGGATACATATTGCCCAAAACACTCTCTCACTACAAAATAGGACGCGTTTCTCTCTAAATGCACTTAACCGGACAATATTTATAAAAATCAATTGCGAACCAGAACAATGTGACATGCTTTTAGCCATGTTAGCATGTTTAGCGATTGTACGGTATGAGTTCTTGTTTCGCATTAACTCAACGTACTTGACCGGTGATAGCAATGCACTGCACAAAGGCTTGTCTCTACATAAGCAATATCATGACATGTATAACGCAGTGATTTATGCCTTGTCGGACATGTCAGAAAGCATCGTTATGGTTCCTGCTTGCAATGATACTGTCTGTACTATTATGTCCGTAGAAAATCCATAGTAAAACCTTGCGGATATCGAGCGACTATTTATGTCAGAACGTTGTCAACAAACTTCTTCAAATATATTTTTAGTAGTGCCGCCAATCCAAGGTAAACCGACTGATTGCCATGCATATCGTCGGCGCTACATGTAAGTCGATGGCGAAGACAGTCCAAAATGTTATTCGTGCGTAACAGATAAATCTACTGGTTTATCTTTTCACGAAACAGTTAGGAAATATATTTACCTTAAGGAGTACGCCGTTCATATCTTATCACGGGTCAGTAACATAGAATTTCAATTTTCTTAACGAGCGGCATAGCCCTTTAACGTTTCGTGACTAACCAAGTAAAGCTTGTTGATCTTCTAACAGCGCCACGGTACGAGAAAAACTGAAACCATTGGAGGTACTGGGGTATATAATTCAGCTCTAAAGTTATGATTTTAGCAAACGGTTTTTGGAAAACGTCCGCCACTCTTAACCTCTTGCTTTGTCTCTTTCAATTTCCTACCGCGAGGCAACTTTTTAGCAAACTATGCATCCGTACCAATCTCCAATACTTCCATAGGACTTGTCTACATTTTTTCCATCGATGTATGACATCAACTTACTTTTCCTTGCAATTTCCTTGATAATATATAATATTTGATTACGAAATTTGTCTCCACTTTTGAGATGAACGCGTTTTTAATACTGACATACCAAAATCTTTTTCTCCAATTAAGTATGGCGGCAGCTGGCAGCTGATTTATTCAAGCATTTACTGACAGAAAGTGAATATCGCTTTTAACATGTTTCATTGTGTACTCGTGAACAAATGTAAATGTTGACGTCCCAACATCTGTTTATTAAAAATGTCAAATAGACGAAACGATGAAATCTTTTCAATAAATACACGCGCAGACTACTTGACTGGAGATTGATTTCATGCCTTTTCACTGACTTTATAATTGAGCAATTGTCAGTAATGAAATCAATCTGAGGTTAAACACGATCCGTTAGAGCTCGGGCATAAAGAAGTATTAAATTGATATTTGTCGGATGGTGTCACACACGAATAAGTGCCAGCCAGACTTGGCTTACGAGGTGACAAATCATTCGGCTGTATCGGAATGAGCTACCAACCAGTTTCTAGGTCACGAGCCGGATGCCGTAACAACTATTTTGATATGCGTAAAATTCGAGGCTTCTGAAACGACAAATCATTCGGCGTATAATCAGGATGATGGAGCCACCATTCGACCACCAGGTCACGAGCCGGATGCCGTAACAACTATTCTGATCTGCATAAAATATGAGGTTTTCCAACTATACGCTTTCACTTACTACTTAGCTTATGAATGTTCATCCCTGGTGCGACATTATGCCTTTTTCTGTCTTGGTTGCCTCCTCTTAGTAGGTCCATCTCGCTGTGCTCAGCTGTCGTAGATCTTCGAAATGTGGTCCTCAGGCTAGACATGTCTAACCGGTTTTTGAACAGGATTTAAACGATCGTCTTTGTACCTGTAAGTGGTTTGTGTGTTACAATTTATCTAAAACGCCACAGGTCAGGCAATCATAGGTCTGCTCAGTGACCTCTTAGAAAGGAATTTAGAGTTTACACGTGTTCTGATATGAAAAACCACTCTTTCCCAATTGTTTGACCATGGTCCATATGATTGACTTATGCAAATTGTCATGCTAAAATGTATGACAGCTTTAGCGCAAAAAGGTATAACATCTAGCTCAAAAAGTATTCGAAAAATATCTATGTACATCAGTTACACAAATCGTACAGCAGATTTAATCGTGTGCAAAACACCTAATACGTGCTTCAAACATGAAACGACGTATCAATGTCTCGCCATGATACTTAAGCACCTCTCGTCTCCCTCAGTAGTGCCATAAATTGCCTAACAATGTGGAAACGAAAAAATGTAGTCACCACCCAGTGATCCGTAAAATGATATATTCGGTGGAAAACGCATAACAATGTTTATAGCGCCAGTGCTATTTTATACGCCAATTATGGGCTCTTGCTGAGCATGATGCATGCGGTAACAGATAGAGATGCATTTTGCTCACAGTGATTTTCTTTCCACTCTGATGTAATTAATTTCACATCGCTACATAGAAGGTGTGAAATTAACGGTAGTCGTAAAACAGGAAACACAGGACACGCATAAACGCGACAAGAACTAGGATTTCTGTGCGAATTCTGGTCTGACAACTAAATGTTTTTTAGAACGCCCATCTTTTAATACCCAATAAAATGAACGTATTCGTTTGAACATAACATACCAGATCAGAACCTGAATTTGAGAATTCCGACCAAAAATGTGAACGTCGGATGATTAGACTCAAGTACGAGTTCATGGTGCATTTTGTGTGCAGTATAGCACCAATATGTTGGTCGTTTCGCTTTGAAATTACCCAGTTTGTAAGGTGTCTTACCCGGTGGAAGTGCTCTCGGCTATACGTAAATCCATGAATTCCAAGTTTTCAAGTATTATCAATAAAACTACGATATGATCACCCATTTTCTTGGGGTGATTTCTTTCTTTACATGTACATTGCTTCGGATCATACCTTTTGATTATAATATTCTATTTAACAGAAGTATATGACGACAGTTTACATGAACGTTTTACCGATTGAGCTATTACCACAGTTCCTGGCCGACGTTCTCTTTTCAAGTAACTGCAACCGACAGAGAATATAACAAATTAGAGTATCGAATAAAAAGATAATCACCCGTTTTAAAGGATGCAATTAAGAAGTAATCAAGAGAACAACACCTGCTCTCAGTAAAGATGGAAGGCTTTTCTTTCTTATGTCGCGTTCTTAAAAAATGTTTGCTCGAGTTCCGCGGTTTGAGTTATGTTACAATTTTCTCCATCGTTGTCGCTTTGTTGGTGTCAAAGTTAAAGTAGATGTTAACGTCCATGGTCATGGGAAGTCTGTTGTCTTGTATACACCATACCATGCGATAACGTGTCAGAGTAGGCCGGCCCCTCGAAACCATTGCGCAAACTGTTTCCTTTCCCTTCCGAGTAGAATGATCCATTTGCTTTTGTCCTCAAATCAAACAAGCAGATCGACTTGAAAAGGGAAGCTAACCGACTCGTTATTTGTCTAATGGTAAGAACGATATCGGTGAAGTAGAACTGCATTAAACAGATTGGCATGCTTCAGCGAAGTGCCTCACCAACTTCCGATAACGGAGATCGGACAAGTCGGCCAATTGGTCTTTTTAAAGACCGATATACTGTCTTCTCCCACTTAACCGAGCGCCAGGAAAATGGCTCGAAAATGACGAAGTCCAGAAACATGGCAGTCTGTAGTTTTTTACCGGTGGGCTGCAAACATTCAATATGACAGCCAATTATAGTGATCAATCGTTATAGGAAGACAATTCAATAACGCCTGGTCGCGGCCAGGGACAGTAATCCCTGCAGTGAGAGTGATGATTTATTGAAGTTTATTATTTAAGTCCATGTGAATGGTTGACCAATCCAGAGTCTTTCAAATGAATTTATTTTATCTAATCGATTATGGAATCGTTTTCTTGTGGGGGAAATCCAATAAAGAGCTTTTTCGTGTCAAATGTCATAATTGTTGTCTGCCATCTTTCTTTGACCACGTTCTTTTGGTAAGATGCACGCAATTCGATGGCTTTTATTGGTAGGCCTAGCACACTACTTGATGATCTTAACGTATGGAATGATGACGATGACGACGACGACGATGATGATCGAAAATCGGCCACACCGATGATCAAGGACATTGTGAGCGGATCACCAGGCGGGAAGTGGTCAGGATGATCAGACTCGGCTGGGAAAGGGTCACACAACAGACGATTGTGAACAGTTGGAGAGCCAGTGGCCTAGTTCCTGAGGACGATGACGAAGTCGGGGAGGGGGTAGAGATGGTAAATGATGAGCTTGAGCAGTTTGTTGAGGGGATTGAGTTTTCGGAAGGAGAAGAGGATGATGATGCTATTGATGATGACGTGTAAACCCCGTTTGGATAATAAAATTGATTGGTAAATTGATAAGTAGATCTGTGATCTTATTTAATTTATTCGTTGACAGCAAGACTTCTTTATTGGGACATTCTGCAAACCCTTAAAGCTGGCTTTATCATAGACCCCAGATTAGAAGTTTCTGGTCAACCAACACTTTAGTCATGAAATGAGGACGCTGGTAGTATTGTATTCATTCATTCAGTACAGGACTACCACATGTCAATGTTCATGTTTTTTATCCACTCACGTGGAAGGCATTGGCATTCCCCACGAAAAGGGAGTCAATTATCAGCTGTGGCTGTTCTTTCTAATGTTCGCCTGCCACCAGTAAAATCAGCCTATTCATATGGACCTAGTCATTTTACGATTCAGCCGCGCTCGGTTGAGTGGGAGAAGACATTATGTCATATACGTTCCTAAGCCTTGGTCTGCCGCAGCAATTGTCAAATGAATCTGTTAAAGGGCGTCGCCGCTTATAGCGGTAACGAACTCACGCGACCTCACCGATTAGCAAGCCATGGCTCTTTCTTTGAAATTTGTTGAAGATTGTTGCAACACTTATCATAAACAATTTAAACCTTTCCAGCATCTCAGTCGATGTCAATTGATATTCGAAGCAATTATTTCGTTACGTCTTGCTTTGCCTTCTTAGCCGGAGCGAAACGCGCAACGCGGTGGTGTGACTATTTTACCGAGATCTGCGTATCACCACATTCTTAGATATCGTCTTAGCTTTGACCACTCGATCACCAAACTAATGATAACGACAGTGTATCTCATTAACGACATTCATCACTGCAGAACACAGTACTTGTTTTTATCGCCACCACCCAACTGGTGAATAAGGTATTGGCGGCTATCTTGCGATAATGTCAATTATGGGCGTCCCAGACATCCTGCCAAACAGGATGTCTAAGAGTCGATCCAATGGCACGAATGAGATCGGTGTTATCATAGCGCTTTCCGAACCATCGTGAAGAACTGGATTTCTAGGCTGTGGAAATCGCTAAATTATTTTCCAAGCGACGTGAGAGTCGATTAGTCTATAGTTGCCTGTTATCGATAAGGTCTCTGGATTGAAAAAGGCCATCATGAACAGATGGCCGACAACATGACCCTCTATATATGTCCATGAGGTCTTGATATATCAATAACTTGTGTGTGCGATCAATTATGGAATAAGAATCTATGTTTCATGAGACAATCTTTTACCGACGAGAGATGCAAGTAATCTTCGTGTCACAAGATCTCGAGCAGACATCAATAGCAGCTGCAAAATATATAATTGAAGTAGCAGCTCGTCGACGAGGAGATGCGCCAAATGGCAGAGACAATAAGGCGGTTTCATCCTCCCCATTCAGTTAAACAGAGCTGTCTCCGCGAATCACATACACAGCTCCGATTATGCAATTTCGTGTCAGTAGGTGGCCCAAGAGTTTTCCTCCATAAACCTTCTGTACGACACATCGGGTCAAAAGGGCTTGTTATACACCACGAAATGCAGAATGCGAAATCGCGAGATGCCAACCTCGGTGAGAGTACCATGCGCCACAGGATGTATTGAAAATATGAAACCTGAAAAGGCGAACATTCATAAGACCGAGGCTGTTGTAGGGAGCTATCCTTGTTTTGATTGGCCCATTGAAATAGACGCCGCTGTGCGATGTGTGGAATTTAACCTAATTTATAGCCTAGTTTCGATGGTCAGACTATCCCGCGCTATTTTTAGGGATGGCCAGACGTTCACCAGGTGCATGCCCTGTGTTATCGGTCAATCATGTGTATGGTGAATGTGCCGCCAGGCGTAACGTGAAAATAATATCCTCAACCTGGTGGTATTATACTCGCAGTATACACCTTTCCAGAAATGGGGCGCTGAGTGTCCGAAATAGTGATGTCATAAGGGGAAACTAGGCCTTATGGTGGAGGAACAAAGGAGATAGTCATGGTTGACCAACCCACTTGAATGACTTTAATGACGGACAAGGGGGAAAAAGTTAGTTCCAATGCAAGCCACCAATTTCGGGAAGCATGTATAAGTTGCAAAAACCTTCGTGGTCAAGATAAACATGCAGTTGCATGTAACCTTTGTATTGTCTTCGGCCCTGCTATCATTGACTGCAGCGAATGGAGAAGTGGACAGCAGCATCAGAAAGGGTGATTGATTGTCATTGTCCAGGGAAGTAGAAAATCTTGTGGCAGAAAATAAGGATTACTCATCTCGCAATTTCGCGTTTCTCATCTCGCGGTTTATAAGTGTACTCACCTTGACATGGACAGATATGCCGTAAAGTAGCATAATCAACATGTGTATGTAACTGATACCATCATTGGTTGTGATTATTTGTAGTGTTTGTGAACAGGAGATGGTGTAAATCAGAATGACGTACTTACACTTGGTCATCCAATAAAAACAGCAGATAATTCAAGTGTTTGCATATTATAAGCTAGTATAAGTGAGAACACTGCTGAGATTGTCCATCCGTGTATATTATCTTAGCGGTGGCACTGCTTCATGTTCGCCTGCCCCCAAAAACACAAACGAAGTTCTTTTTTGTCCTCGCTATTTCTCGCATCTGAATGACTGCCAAAGTTCTCCAAACATTTTGATTTACTGTTTTACTTGGACCATCAAGTACATTTAATAGAGAAGTATTTTCGAGCCATTGGAGAGTTCGTCATAAATACATGTACACTATAACTTAAAATATTGAAGAGACCGAAATATGAAATCAATGATATTTTCAACATCAGTATATCGATATATCAGTATATCAGTATAACCAAGTATGGATTGAGACTCTTGGTGTAATATAAACAAATGTCTGTACACAAGTTCTTCTGTGATTTAAAAATACACTTGGTACCAGTATCTTAAGCTTATCCGATTCAATGAATAAATGATTACCCATGGAAATAGCCTGCAGGTTTTTCCGTCCACAGCCACTCATCATTTGTAATAATTCATCAACGTACAGTATCTTATACAGTGTATATCCATAACAGTTTTACACATTATTTTAAGTCTATTTAGTCTTAAGACTAGACGTCTAAAAAACCTTATTAAACTCTCTATTACCCAAAAGCAACTGACTTCTTTTAACTGGCACTCCGGCCTTGGATATGTAGGGAAGTTGTTAAGTATAGATGCAATTAGGAGAATCAGAAACCTAAGCATGTAACAGAAACGTCGAAGTTGGCCTTTTTTAATTGCGATGCTTCAGGCGTTTCCTGCGGCGGTTCGTTTTCTTCTATCACATGAACTCGACACGTGTCTACAAAAAACACTTCCTATCAAATTCAGTTGGATTATAGTATCATTAAGGCACCAAAAAAAACCCTATTCAGTTCCAACGATATTTTTCCTTTTCGTTTTCGGATTTTGCATTGCGGCTATACAGATAATTGCGTTTCGCAAAAAGGAGTTTTTGTATTACGATAAATGTATCTATGGCAGAATAGAACATGTTACGTTAATCATCATAACATGTCGCGATAGCACAAGGGCATGTATTGAACTGAAGTGTTGTTGCCTTTGGGTCCGATCTCCATCAACGCACCCTCATCATAAAAATAAAGCACCCTCACTATAAAAGAAGAACCTGGACCTTGCTTAGAGTTCTGCTTGCATTCGTAAACAAGTATGACGGGTCATGTTTGGAATGGTAATTTGGCATGATAAACCACGAAGGCCGCTAATGGCCTCCTCGACAAGCCATAAGTACTGGTACATACTTTACTGGGATTTGTTACTGATTCTGACCACTGCTGTAACATCGTAGCGGCGATTTACAGCGAGCGGTATAAACTACTACAGAACAATCTGCTGTTTAACGTCATCCATTGGTCATGTAAGTGGAATATAAGTGAGATGCACTGCCCTCAAAACGCATAAAAATGTCTAGGAGAAAAAGACAAGTTTTTCTTGCTTCTTCTTGGTAATGCGTGGTCCAATTTTGGCAAGGATGTATTTTTCATGTACTAGTATCATTAATCCAGACTATTCCGGACATGAAAAATAAAAATTTGGTAAAACTGTTGTGTTGTAGCCTGAGAGTTTTGCTGGCAAACTGCTATATGTCTAGTTCAGTTCTATTGCCTTGGTTCTATTGTTTCGTTTCTAGCAATGTCTAATCGCTGACACGTTGCCCAAGATGTGTACATGTTCAAGCATTGGACACCATGATACCCTTGATTAGATAAAAACCACTCAGTAAATCGATGAAGTAACCAAACATCTACTGTGTAAACATGTTTCATCCCGGCAAAGTGGCTCCCATCACCGTCGAGAGGTTCAAAGTAAAATCCGCACAGCGTAATAATCAAGTATTAATGGTATCGGAGTTTGATCTTCCTTGATGTGGTATGATTAACTATTCGAAATGTAACATACGTTGGGTTCAAAGCTTCTGGTAAATGCAACTGCCGTTGATTTTGCAACACGTAAGGCTACTTACATGTACGCGTACTAATTACCTGCCCTCGATATTACGTTATTTGCCCCTTTGCAGTTAAAAGAATTCAGGCTAAGGCCAGTGCACGGTCTATCGTCTTTAAAAAAAGCCCGCTCGCACCTGGGCGGATATTTCCATTGTTTCACAGTCTAACAGAGCCCGCTCGCACCTGGGCGGATATTTCCATTATTTCACAGTCTAACAGAGCCCGCTCGCACCTGGGCGGAAATTTCCATTATTTCACAGTTTAACGAAGCCCGCTCGCACCTCGGCTGAAATTTCCATTGTTTCAGTCCAACAAAGCCCCCAATGTTTCAGTGGGGTCAAGCCTTGTTCTTCGATATATCGTTGGGACTGAAAGTATTTGTATGACACCTCCTTTTGGGCCTGAAGGTATTTTGAATATACATGTAATAATACAAAGCAATCACAAAACTTCAAACTATTTTAGAAGAAGAGGCATAAATGCACTTCCCTAGTTCTAAGAACTTTTTTTAGCATCTTAAAGTACAATTAAGTTTGGGTAGTTCTTTCGTTGGTTAGTACGAAATTGAGGTTACCGTTTGTCTGATATTCCGATTGTAAACATTCGTAGGTACTTATTTCTATTACATGTATGAGGAGAAATATCCCGATAAGAGGCTGTTAAAAGCACTCAAGGAATAAATTTCGCTCAGTTACTTCAGCAACATTGATTTCAACTTCAACATGCAGCCTACTACTTAAGTTGATCGTGTTATTTAAAACAGAATTGTGATTTGTTATTTCTTCTTTTGAAACAGAATTGCAAGCACGATTCGGTTCTTGGTGGAGCAACATTGAGTTAACTCACTTAGTCAGGTGAAGGGAAGGCAGGTTTCGCAAACCCTACGAACGACAAAGTACAAACTAATATGGAGGTGTCGTGTCACAAAGCCCTGTACTAACTTATTTAAGGTGAAGTCACACTATGACCTTTTAGAAAAAACGGATATCTAGCGCACGAAAATTCACCAAAAAATGTCTAGACGGGGCATTTACTCCCGAAAAAGCATCGAAAATCCTTCACAGCATGAATAAATTGGACGTGTGCATAGCGTATTGAACGTATACATAGCGAATGTCTAACGTATCGGTAACCTATCGCTATCTTGTAGGCTTATATCACGTACGACAGAGTATTTCTGCGTCTCATAACGTATGGCCAGCGTATGTCCAGCGTCATCGATACCCGTATATCATGTTCTGTAGTTGTACAGGAAATCGGGGAAGGTAAGTGTAGTCGGTAAAGTACACTACATACTTCGTACTTCGTCGTTCGAAGCTCTTAGAAACTCTTGAAACTCTTGAAACACATTGAAACTGATGTTGATAGATCTATCTTTCTCGACCTGACATTTTCTGAAGAACTTAACCGTAATTTTTTTTTCTGTTAATTCCCAGCACCAAATGTATTTGGCGTCTAAGAATTATTAGCTTACTGTGGCTACCTTCGCAAAAAGAAGCTTTTAACGCCCAGTTGCAGCAACTGCTAACGCATCAGTTAGCAGCATGCAGATCCGCAAACGGATGCGAAACTCTCTTCTTCAGATCCGCCTCCCACCTTTCTTACTACAGAAGTGCTGGGGTGCCAATTTATTACAAAATCTCAACTTAGGAATTTGTTTTTAACGGATATGTTTTTTTAATTGACTGAATGGTGGAAAAGATCGTCGGGTCGAACTCTTATTGCTCTCAGAGTCCATGATTGGCACGACACCCTTACTACATTTTGCTTTCAGTTTTACCCGAAACATACTTGCCCCAAGCCTCTGACTAATGACTGTGTCTATTTTTTACGAATCAATCCTCTTTGTCGGAGTAGCCAAACTGGTTTTCATGGCCTGGAAGTAGGTTTTTATGTCCCTGACCCTCGAACGGAGAAGGCCGGGAGTATAATGTTGTTGTCCTGGTCAACGGTATTCGTTTGTCTGTCTGTCTGTCTCTCCGTGGGTCTGTCTGTCTGTCTGTCTGAACGCAAGCGGCTTATATGCGAATCTCCTGGAGTAATCTTTCCATGAAACTTGAGGAAAGTGTTAAGTACGGCCAGTATGTCGCTTAGCTTCTGCGATGGGCTTCGTGAGATTACAACTTTGGCTACTAGGGGACCAAACCTAAAAACCTTAAAATTGAATTACACCAAAACTATTTGTTCGTTCCTTGCCAAACTTGCAAAGGCAGTTATGAAAACACAGTTTTGATACACAACGTGACACACAGGTCATGGATTTAACCTACTTTCATAGACTAAAAGCATTTGAAGCAAATCACTACAACTACTCCTCCTGTCTTTTTCGCCTATTATACTGTACATCGAACAGAAGCCCTCAATTACCTCTTGATATTTTATGTTAGCCGCACACATGGACAAAAACAGTCAGGGGCATATGCCACGCTATGTGTTGCTCTTGTGATGGTTTCATCATAGCCATTTGGTGAGTGAGTAACTGAGTAATAGGAACGCCTCCTACACGTTGGTTATCCTACCTTCTCCAGTTAGCGTATTACCTTCAGCACTTAATGAGCCATCTGACTACTAACATCACATTTTGTTAGGGTCTTGTTGTAGTGTTAACAGTTGTAAACTCTATAACAGCAGGTGTTTTGCTGTTGAATGTGCTCTCAGGTGAGGCGAGTAACGCTTAACCCGATGCATTAATTTTTTGGAAGTGACTATTTGGCAAGCCCGGTGTAACATCTGTGGTTGTTCCCCATGTTTCAGTGTTTCCAAACAATAGGCAGCTAGAGAGACCATGACTTTTCAATAGGGGGGATACACAGAAAAACTCCTCAATCTATTTTTGAGCGTTCCCAAACAATGAGGGGAAACACTCAAAAACAGAAACACTCAAAAACATTACACCGGCTCACCAAACAGCGCCTTTTTTCTGCCCTAGATGGAGAGCCGAACTCATGCATATTCAACCATCCAGGAGCTCATTATCATTCGTGGCAACACGGTCAGCAACACTGGAGTTACAGTAAAACGCCTTTGGAAATGCACACTAATGCATTTAACATGCTTATCAGTTAAATCACGTTTATGACTTTTTTTGTAAATCCATACAGTCATGTACATGTACATGCTTCTTCATGGATTATTGACCAAAACCCGAGTTTAGTAACAGAAATTGAATCGAGAGCGGGAAGTCGGCCATTGTTAAATATGCGCATATAAATTCGAATATGACGTCACTGCTCTCTGATTGGCCAACATGTTGTAACCTCTCCGGCTCGCCAAAGAGGGTAGTATTTTTGCCCTGTTTGGCAAGCCCGGCTTGCCGAACAGGGTGGCTTTTTAGTGCTGTTTGGCAAGCGGCTCTCCAAACAGGACAAAAAAAGATGCCTGTTCGGCGAGCGGCTTGCCAAATAGACCCGGCCTAATTTTTTTGCTGGTCAGCATCAAGTTGTGTACGATATTCCAATGCATTTATGGCAAAGTCGTCAATCACTTTCAAGAATTAGATGAGGGTTTACCTTCAACAGTCATCGTTCATCATCAATAAAACCATGATTTTCATGGTGAAAAACACAATTTCATTTAGAAATGGCTCGGCTTCATCCGCCAGACAACTAAAAATTAATGGGACACTTGAAATCGTTAGATGGGATTAAACCTCTAGCCTGTCTACTTCTAATTTTATTTTCTGTTGCTCTGTCTGTATCAGCAGGATATGGATTTGATTATATATCAGTGAAAACTATCATTCATTTTTGAAAAACTTTCAGTTGTGTAGAATTGATGAACTATTTAGGTGCGGGCTCAACATGTAGATGAGTGCAGCGATGAGTTAAACTACTGAGTAGTGCTTCATGTACATCTACAGTATATAAAATACGGAATCCATTGCTCCTTTCTATAGCCCCCCCCCCCCCTTCAAATATGATGGAGCACTTTTCCGCAAATATAAAGGGTTTTTTTGTAATTGGAAATGAATGTTTTATTTCTGATTATGTTGGACGGGCAAACCATCTGTAGTACTAGATTTTTTCATTTTTACCTTTACTTTGCTTGGACATGACTCTGTATGTTTATCGACTGTGACGAGTTTTACAACATAAACAATTCCTGTGACAGTTTTTATTGACTCTGTATTGTTGACACGGTTGATGGGTTGACTATCATGTCAGTATTCTTTTATTGACATGCTGTAATCTGTTATTACACACGCAGATGTTTGAGCATTGTAGTCAGAGTTAGCAATCTATTTTACATATAACATTGAGCTCGATCACAAGCCGAAATGACTGAATGCAATACCTACCAGATTCTTGTGAGATTATAGTTTGAAACAAATTTGAATCTACAAGAATCTCGTAAGATTTTACATACAACAAACATGGTATTACCAAATATGAATTATTTGATACTGGATGTCACCAAGAATAAATAGAGACTAAGAATTTGGAACCGGTGTAATGTTTTTGAGTGTTTCTGTTTTTGAGTGTTTCCCCTCATTGTTTGGGAACGCTCAAAAATAGATTGACGAGTATTTCTGTGTATCCCCCCTATTGAAAAGTCATGGTCTCTCTAGCTGCCTATTGTTTGGAAACACTGAAACATGGGAAACAACCACAGATGTTACACAGGTGTGCAAGGGATAGTAGTCCTAGGGCTGATAGTCCGTGTAACAATAGCCCGCATTGCTAAATGTTTTGGTTAGGGTTAGCGGTACAATAGATCATGCTGCTTAATTGGTCAAATACAATGCTACCGGACTATGACTCCAGGGGGACTATATCCGCTGTCACACCGATACTACAGGATCTTAACTAGCACTAGGTTCTAAATTTTGACAATAGGGGGCTTTTGCAAGATAACTCGTCTTCACTACTATTGGCTGGTTGTTGCTTGATTTTTGTCACACAATACATGCCTCAAATAGCGTAACTTGTTTAGTAGCTATTATTAGGCTAATAAGGAAATGGTATTTTAACGAGGTTCTAAAACCCCTCTTATCTAGGACAAAGAATGCCAACCATCACGCCATAGCATGGGAAATTAAATAATCAATTTTGTCTCTTAGACAAAATGCTCTGTATCTCCTTTATCTTTGGGAGTTCAGAGCTGAATAAGGTATCATTTTGTTTGTCTTGGAAATATCTTTACAATAGATCAATAACATTATTGTTCTCTTCGATGCCAATGCGAATGATAAATGCGATACATGCCCTTGCCTTGCTTGACAAACTATCGCAATGTTCACAGAGTAAGTATCGGTTTTTCTCACAACCGGAGGCATCGATGTCATCGTAATATTGATACCCTAGCGAATCTTCCTTCGCATTGACAAGTACCATTTGGACCATCCTGCTCGTCTCGTATCCGTGATCATCAGAGGATAATATAGGTAGAGAGCATTGACTGTCTGTGTTTGCTGAGGAATCAATACCCGCCCAAGCTGGATCGCAGCCATATGAGTGTGCTTTGCTAACACTTCAGAAATCATTTAAACCTCATTCAATGTGAAGAAGATGATCCGTCGCTGCACGGAGGGCTTACTCGGTTTAGGGATTACAATCGCAGTAGCTTGACAGTCAAATATTATTAAATGTACAATTTGATGATGGAAGCCACTTACTGTCTTCTAACAAAGTTTCAAAATCTTTAAAAAAATTGTCCCAACTGACTACTCATCCTGACAAAACAATACTGAAAACACGCACAGAATGATTTATTTCTTAATTGAATGGCTGCCATTAATTAAGACGTGCATTCCCACGTGCCCGCTCTCCAGCCGAATCAATCTCAATATACGGTCAGTGTAGACAGGCGCTAAATTTGAAAATTGCATGTCAATGTTGCAGTCTTGCTTGATAAATCCGCTCTGAATGCTTGAATCATGTCCGTGCTATTGGATTTGTGCGCATAGCAAATTGTTATTGCAATTCTTATAGAGATTTTCACTAGCCAACGAAATTACATAGGTTTTTAACCATGTTGGCGCCGTTGCTTGATATATAGCAGTCGTTCCGTGCTGGAATGACTGATATGTCCGTTAGTAAATTCTTCGGAAGTCGACTGCGAATGTGATACACGCATTTGATTTTGCACTGCAGCAATGCCCATCACTGAATGCGTATCTGATGTCGAAACGTACGCCTATTACTTCTTCTGACTGTCACAGAAGGCACATCTCTCGGCCCCTGTCTAGGATAAACAAATATTCCACATGGTGTGTTGGCTGATTGCAAATAATATCCTTGAATAGATTTATTCAGTTGTGTATACATGTTCCAAGGGTATTTCTTTCCTATATCAAATGACGTTTAGTTGGGCCAGGTCAATCACTTCAATGCATTTGGAATACCGGAAGTATCTGGTCACGTCGACACCAGCATAGTTCTAACCAATATGAGGCATCAACATCATGATACACTTGCCTTCCGTCCCCCGATATTTCAGCTACGATAGTGTCTATATAAACAGAAGATAACGTGTGTTCAAATAGTCTAGAGCCTCACAGGAAAGATGACATGGTATCATTTGGTTTCTTTGTAATGTTTGTGTAGATCCGGGGTTAAACGCGTAAACCATACGGTGACTGATCCAGAAATTTGTAAGATATAGGGCTTGTGAACAGGTGAGGGTCAGGGGTCTCTCTCCCATGCAGTATGAAAAACGGACGTTTGAATGCCAAATATGCGTTTTCCGGGCATCTGAGGTCAAAAATTAAAAGTAACGCTTTTTGGGGAGGGGCGCTCTGCGGCAGCCATGGTTTACATTAGTAGATTTAAACAAGTTTTCTAATTGTTTTTCAGTGACACATAACAGCCTCGTAGCATGCTTTGTCTGAGGTTCTTTCTCATCATTGGCCCTATCGGTTCATAAAGCTCAATTCAACGTGTTGACCTGAACCTGAAACCTCTAAGGCGAAGCATCCAGGTGGATACTCTCAACATCCTAACCGTCAAGATCAACAATATTGGTCCAGTTTCTTTAGTGTTAATCGAACTTCTTACCTACGTTGACGAGTGCAACTACAGGTTGAAAACTTCTTAGTGTTAAAAGCAAAAGCTTTTTATAAGTTGGTGCGCAGATTCGCTTCAACTACAAAAACCGCGAACCCGAAGTCGGCCTTTACTTCAGTTTGACAGTACGGGATTTTATGGTGGTGCTCCATGATGCATCGATTCGAATAAAGATGGTCGCTGAACGGAGGGCTCACTCGTGTTAAGTCGGAATAAAAATGGGATACAATGACAATTTTATGGTTGTCAGGGAATGTGATGGTACCAAATCATTCTTGACTTTATCCGAAGCTTTGACCACAAGGTCCCTGGTATTGCTCCCCGCAGAGCTACAGAAGTGATAATTGCGGACACAGTGCCTCTGAGGGGTAAGACAAGAACACATAAATTCTCAAATCTGTTAAGCCCGAAGGCAATGTTTGATGACATTGAACCCATAAACATATCATGGTTGTGACATATGCGCTTTAGGGGATTTGGGCCCATGTGTGGGTCAGAGTTTCTAATGTTAAATCCATTACCGTAACATTTGTTCGGGACCGCAGATAATAATTCATCCTGCGTTGATTTAACGACGGCAAGTGTATGTGTGCTCTGGTCCAGCTGGTTTGGAGGCAGTATTTTATCAATATTTGATTACTTTCGTATTATTTCTGTATTGTTTGATATTGCCGTCAACATGGTCAATAGGTTTTAAGGCTTCCAGGACTACATACATAAAAGTAATATTGACTACCATGATTCCGATATCATGTTTATGCGCAGGCTTTCGGCGTCGTGACAAGTAATATACAATCTGTCAAAATCTACTCGGGAAAATCTACCATCAGGGAACTGCGCGTTTTCGTCCGGGAGACCTACAAAGCACGAGATGGACACATGTTTTCGCTTGATGAAACAATGATTGAAGAATTGCCGCATATGTTACGTCTGATTAGTTATGAACAAAACTCATCTACAGCTTTTTTCATTATTGCCAAGCAAGAGCGACTAGTAGCATATATTGGAGCGACAACTCCATCATTTTCCGACTTTGCTGTTTTGCTGAATTAACTTAAAAGTTGCCGGGAGTAACATTTGGATCACATCGATCATTTTGGTGACAGGTGTAATTCCTAGCTATTCGCTTTGCCCCCGCCGAGAACATATAGTGAGGCAGATGTAGATTGATAAAAGACAATAAATTGAAAATTTTCTTAGCAGAAAATGTCTCCTTTTAAACTATCCCCTAACTTTGGTCTAAGTCAGCTATTTGACAATGCTTGACTGCTTTCTATCCAAGAAACAATTTAGCGGGTGTACAATCAAATGTTTGTCACGGTTGATGATCATGTCAAGAGCTTTGCCCTGATGATCGAATTACTTGAGGATGTCTCTCCTCGATTTCCTGAATCTAGCGAGCCAACTCTTGCAGATTTCAAACACGTATTAGCGTGTCCAAAACAAATCAGATTACCATGCCTCAAACATTAACACACCTCATCTATCCGCCCGGCCAGTTCCCACAGCTGGTCACTTGTCCACGTCCCACATCTCTGGTCAGGGTCGAGTGAGCAATATCATGGTTTTCACATATCGACGACAGCAAGAAATTGACCGTTAAGCTCAAGGCATGCCAGGGTCGGGTAATCACCGTGGTAGACATTGATCTTACATATTCTACATGGTCCAACAATTAAAGTAGCTGACCTCTTCCTCCGACTGTGAAGGCAGGCATTTGTTATATTCTTTAAATCGAAACTAAACGGTTTCTGCCAGTTTCGATTTCTTCTTGACATATTTATCAATACCATTAGCCGTTCCTGTCGAATTGTTAAGCTATTTTCCAGACAGATGGTTATGTTCTGCTAACGTTTGCCGAATTTTCCAGGAGGTCGTCTAGGAGATGGTGTGTCGTTAGATCAGGCTATACACGTACTTCAAATCTTGACAGGATTCCATGTGTTTCAAGGTGCTTGTTATCGTGAGGCAGATTTGACAAGATTTCGCATGAATTCCACAGCGCGTACGATTTCCTCATTGTTTGAGTGTTCGGCGTGGGGAAGAAATCATTGCAGCCGCACGTAGTGTAAGGGTATGTTTCCACCGAGAGCGATTGCGAGAACGCACGCGTCACTGCACCCAAACCGAACCAACAAAAACCTTTCTTTTGCGATGTCGCATACTGAAAAACTCATCTAAACCTACCCAAAAACGTTGAATCTTCTATTGCGATTGCGATGGCCTCACGATGAGGTGTGTTCTCTCCTATTCTGTTCACCACCAGTCGACCAACGGCTGCTATACTAACGAGATATTTACTGTTACACCTAGTAAAATGTACAAAATATAACGATCACAACCATCTCGCATCCCACTCATCAGTACGTCGCAGGTCTATTGCAAGCTAAACTCGCAGTGCTCATTCCCTGGCTCTGGGCATAGAAACGATCTAAGTGTGGATTCAACACCTTTTCGACGCTCTGATACACTGACGAGTATCCGCATTTAACAATGTTTTACTACATTTTGTATAGCTTTGTTCCTTTGTGACAATGACATTAAACCTGTGATGTTCCCCTGAAGCCTTAGAGGAAATATTCTCCGCCTACCTGTCATTGTACTAATATTAAAATATGTTTGTTCATATCGTTGCCATCCTTTTCTCCCACTGTTTTCCATTATAAAGGCTCCTAAGATAGCCCTAATGGTAAATATCAAAGCCTTCGCCTGGAATTGTTCGCGCGGAATGCTCAAAGTAAATATCGCTTTGTCCTTTCTCTTAAATCTGCTTAATCTGTCCTTCTAGGATGAGCCCACCACTTCCGCGTCTCTCTTTCTATCATTCTTTCCATTGACAACTGATCATGTTTGCCTTGTAGTTGGAACATCGGCCATATTGAGGGATTACTGGAACTTATTTTGCACGCATAGAACGGAGTCGTTTTCTAACGCGTGCTCCGATCTACCTCGTATTTGTTCTTCCTTCCTTGCGCAAGAATGCACTCTGCCAGCTATGTAACTGTCATCTCTATCCTCTTTTATATCAGAATGGCTTACTTCATAACGGAAAAGAACGAGAAGAACACCAAACAGACGAACATGTTGTCATCATGTTCACCATTCGAACTCAATTACCTTTGTATGTTCTTTGATATGTTTACCATGTCAACATAGAGGCAAAGCCGGACACACTTTTCATAGCGGTACTTTTAATCATCTCTTTGTTACATACACGTGGACTTCTGTTTGTTATTCTCTTTGCGGCCACTCAGTATTATGATCATGTCTCATTTGATTGTCCACACTGTGACAGGTGAAGAAGAGGACGGTACCGTGGCGCATTGCAATGTTGTGGCAGAGATGCGATTGTCCGATTTTGCAGTCATTTTGACAAAAGCTAATGAAAATCAGCGCCGCCAGGAGGCAATAATTTATTCATAGAACTAGGTACACTACTACTCCTGGCGCCGCCTGTAATGATCACATGATTGGCGCGTTGATACCCTGTTGATTCTAGTTATGCAGAGGATGCTTGAATATGAAAGTACACGTACATGTATAAGCCTGTAAATACTTTCATTCTCCAGGCAGTGCCCAGTTGCTCAATCGGCGTTTGAGACAAACGCCAGGGTAAGCCCAACTCAGCGTTATCTCCTTCAGTTATTTCACTCACAATAGTATAGCGTTCGGACTCTTCCGGCAACGTTACTGCTTACGCTGATGGACCCCGCCGATAGAGCAACCGAACCCTGAAAGGAATCAGTTAACTAATAATGCTCAATGAGTTGTTATTACATGTGCACGTCCCTGGTTATCAGATAGGTTAAAGTACTTGGACTTATATTAGAGACAGGTGCACTTGGAAATAGACTTCATGAATAAGTATAAACTGCCGCTGCGAGTGAGGTTTAACAGCACTCTTGCAGGAACGGAACATATATCAAGATAATAAAGCCTAAATGACCGATAATCACGCACTTGAGTCATTCATCTGAAATGATAGTCCACCTATTGACGATGAGATAAGCTACCTCCTGAGAAACTAAAGCTAATTATCGCCGCATCAGGAAGGTGCAATTTTACTGGGAACATACGTCTTGTTTTCCGTCAGATTCGTTTTCGCAATTGACAAGCGTTTTTATTAAGGACAAACGGAGTAACATGTACCAAGCGCATACCCAGCTGTCGGCTGCCCAGTAACCGTCCACTCTACAATTAGATCGAATTGCACATAAAATGGAAAAATTCCAGATCTAACTGTATCATCGCGACATTCATGCATTCTGATTTTTATCCCGGCTGGACCCACGTGAGGGAAAATCTGTCCACTGACCCACTTCAATGTGCTGTTCGGTTATTTGCCTAAAATCTCAATACTTAATGTCGATCTTATAGACAGCGATCAGTGATATCCTATTTCAAAACGATTGCATTATTTAAATCGGCACTAGCGATTCTCCACCCGATTAGATAGCCTGTTCCCAATACCTCTAACGAACCGTAACCGGGAAAATCATTGATTCGCAACTCAATCGGAAAACACTTTCCTCACCACGTTTCATCAGGTTTCCAATTGAACTTCAATTGCTTCACCGGATTTTCCGCTCAGAATTTCAATTTCGTTCAAAGAATTACCGAAGCGGTACAGCCCGACAGACTTCAATAACCATGTCAGTTTTTCTGGCGGATGGGTTCCTTGATACATACGTATATCTGCTGCCGGTTCGTGTCCCCGCGTTCCGGTACCCCTTGCCTTCATCGACTGGGGTGCACTAGTGCGGAAGGACAATCAACAGAGCTGTTTGTTTGCATATTCGAGTAGTTGTCAAGGAGTACAACCTCGGGGTACATTTCTCTTCTCATTGTAAGTTCACCTTCACGAAGTTTAGACATCGGGATAACTTAATTAAACAGTGTTTGTCCTTTTGCGAAGTTTAAAGTTTCTGTGTGGGATGTTTACAATACTTTCGAAATCTACTTTGGAATTTGACTCTATCTTGAAAATATCCCATAATGCTTCAGAAATTTAGTTGGGAAATTGACTTCTTTTTTTATCATTCTTTTTAAGACTTCATAATGCTTTAGAAATCTACCGGGACCTTGATTCTGTAATTCATTTGAAAGCTTTAGAAGTCTATTGAGAACTTGACTTCAGTAATTCCCTTGTGAAGATTTTAAGTTTTTTCGCCTTGAGAATTGGCCCAGTGTCTTGTCTTTCACTTGCGGTCTGTGGCAAAGTGGTTGATCAACCACCAACAGTACCCCGGCAAGTAATTAACGTAATGTGTCGGGATACCATCGGCCTTAGTTTTTCCGGATAACGTGAGTGGCATGCCAGCTGATGTCCTTGCCAGGTTTCTCATGGGTTCAAGGTCGTATCGTCGACAGAGCAGCGGGGAACGTTCGATCGAGGAGGATATCCACGTCCGGGCGCATTGAGAAACTTTCAACAGAATTGAGGGTCAAAACAGCTTACAGAAATAGCAAAGGATGCAACATTTTCTTCTGGACGACTCCCCGCAAGTTTCTGCATACGTATCCCAAGATTGCCAATAAAAGATGTTTCTACTCTTTGATAGCTGGTTCGCTCCAACCTCATCAATATTCAAATGGCGGTGTCGTCATTTTACAAATGGTGGTGTCGCAGATATTTTACAGATGCAAACCATTCCATCACAATGTAGAAGCAAAAACCAATACAACGTCTGCCCGTGCTTGCGATGACATAGCATTTTCGATTATTCACGCGGAAGACTTGGTATCCTGTAATCACCGTCCATCGATTGATCGAAGGTGGCCAAGATCGCTGTAACAGGCCGTAAATCTCCACCAACTATTTTCCAATTACCTTGCCTATCATACGTATGCCAAAACGGAATTGTTATTGTTTGGTGGGATGTGATAGTTTAACTCTTAGTGTAAGGGGAGGAGATGCTGGGTGCCTTTTGATTATAGAGGATTTACCTCATCGTTCGTCTAGATCTTCTCCTTCTTCGAGTTTGTCAGCAATTAGTCATTGCGTATCTTCAGTCCAGCTTTCGTCAACAGAAATAATTTTCTCCCCGGAGCTATATTATCTCTACTGCCCTCTCAGATTCCTTTGACATTTGACCCAATCACAAAATGGAAAGCCTGTATAGAAGGTTCTTTTTTCTGATTCAACCAAATCGATAGAAACTTAAAGAGATTTTCGAAATGCTCTCGAGATCTAATTGGGGCAACTGAATTTGGAAACGATAATTTATTTGTTAAAATAGATTTCCATTCTATATATTATACATTTAGCTGTTGAAGAAAGCTGGATCGTTTGTTATTATCATTGGCAAAATAGGTGATAGCAAGGTGAAATAGTGTCCTGATATCACCAGATTAGGGATCGATCTCTGGCATCATGCCTCAGAGCACTGTCTTAAATCACCGGGCAGACAGTGCAATCATCGACCATGTAAAGGAACCCATACACGTCCACGCCGTAATTTCGATTCATAACGTGGCCATCGTGATCGTGGCGTAACACCGGAGCACCGGAAATTGAGCCAAACGGATATGGTTATCTGCGGGGATATTGGCGCAAAGCCCGCGATCACCCAGGTCAACCCGGCAGCTGGAATCGACTCTGAGTCCTAATGGTTATACGCACTGCACGTTTAACTGCGCGTGAAAAAGACGTTAGGTATGACAACAGCATCCGAATGGAAGGTATAACTATGATATATTGCATAAGTTACGTTGAAGTTGATAGCGACAATGGTATATCTATGCCAAAATGACACGCATACCGGATTTAATCGTGTTGGGACAAGTAAACAACGTCTCTGTACGCTCTTTGAGACACTTCCGCTCATGAGGCCATTTTGGTGGACTTGCATGATCCGATTCTAATTTATCAGTTACCACTTTATCATGTCAGGTATCGATATATTAATGTTCTTGCATCAGTTTGGACATTTTTCAAAACTAAATGGCAGTGCTGGCGCCGACGGAAAGAACTACATGGAGGCTTACGTCGGCGTCCATACACAAAACCACACGAGTGGGATTTCTGAGGTGTCAAACTACACTGGGGTGATGGTCTTTGGCTTGGAAACCCCCAACGGCTGCGGATCGCGCGTGGGATGCCGATGGTCAAGCGTCGGCTCAGACATTCCTCCTGGCGCCGCACTGAATCGGTTGAACGCTACCAACCGGCTGTGACCATCAGAGAGGCCACTTCCGAACACAACATCCATCGCAATTACTAACCAGCTGTTCCAAGATTGTAACGGGTTTTCGATTTCTGCGGCATAAATATTATGATATTATATCGCGCTATTTGGCACCATGTCATCGATAGTGCTTCTTCATTGTCTTGTCAATGGCATTTGCTTGTCGTAAAACAATGCCGCGTGATATATGATTGCAGTGTTGCACTTTATTGTCATAAAAGACAGCTGCAACATGCCATATGTACTTTTAACCAATACAAATGGCTTGATATTCAAGGCCAACCTTTTATCATCGTGAGCCAAAAGGAAAATGTGTCCTCCCCTTCTCACTTAGACCTTGAATAACATGCGGAAGTACACCTTCTCAGTTAAACAATTTAAGTGTCGGGCGATACGGAATTTCCTGATCTGAAATCCTCGGATGCTGCAAATGTAGGGCCAGATTCCAATATATGCCCCCTCAGAAATCTACTGTTAACATCTACTGTGTTCTTGCGGGTGCCGTAGATCACTGTAATGTACAAAGAGTCACCACAAAAGACTGCTAAGTTGCGTCATAAATCCCCTTTCTAAGACACTGATCGTCATAGACTGCAACCATGTGATAGAGATTTGTGGTCTTTCCTATAATGAATCCATTGCCCTTTGAAAAAGAGACAAAAAGAGGGCGTGCATACATGTACAGTGGACCATCCCTTAGCGGACAGCTCTCTATTAAGGACACTGGTTTTGTCCCAAATTGGTTGTTTCCATTCAAGTTTACCTCTCTAATCAGGACACATCTCTATTAAAGACAACACTATTGTCAGTCCTAAGGCTGTCCTTAAGAGAGAGGTTTTATCATATCGGGGTCCATGTCACCAAGACTCGGGGTCTGTACCTAGAATAGCCCAGTTCTTTTTTCCCAATAGCAGCTGTAATAAAAGTGTCATCAATCTTGACATGTTGTCAATGCCTCGTTAATATTTTATGCGCGAAAGGACACCGCAGTGGTCATTTGTCACAATGTATAGTGTACATATGGTGAGGATTTGTTTGAATCTACGTATTAATCAGATGTGTCTTATTGCGTGTAAGCCAAAGGGATGTTCGTGTAGATTGTAAGGTGTCGACTCCTTGGAACTACAGTTACCAAGGACCCTGTTGAAATCCGTCTCCTTCATCACTAAAAATCTCAGCCAGATCCAGGGGGGTCAACAATCAAAAGTGCCAGATTTTGTCTGAATCTCTATCATGTAGTGACTCTTAAACATCCTTCTTTTAATCCATACTTAATGAGGTGCTGTTGCATACGGGAATAGAGAGCCTAAACTTTCACTCGGTTTCTTCGGTCAGGTTTCAATTCGTCAACAGGGATTCAAAAAGTACTTAAAGTGTTAGCTGGTAATTAAAACTCTGTGATGCTATGGGACAGAGGTTGGTGAAATTAAATTCGATTGGTTGGCATAGCATGTTTAATGATAGGAAAACGAAGTCTCATGGGGGATTAATTAAGTTTGCAAAGGTGCTATATGAATCCTTAGATAAATGTGCACGCTTAAAACCTTGAGATGTGATGAGCAAAATTCTATAACGTCAGTGACAATTAAAGTAAAATTCGACAGTTCGAATTTAGTAAATCTATACCGTCTGGAAACATTGATGAAACGTATGCCGCTTTGCTCGGCGAGAGCTGAAATGAAACCGAATTATTTGAAGCTTGAAAAAATTCAGCCTGGCTCTTGATAACATCAATACCGGTAGTTATGAGTACATTTTAAGTTCGGGGTGAAATAAAGACCGACAAGATGAATTTGCTTTTGATTCGATTTTGTGAGAACACGAACAGATTATTCGAAACTACATTTAACTGAATTCCATCGATGAGTTAGTTTTTTACACTACCAATACGTGTACATGATGATTTTGGAATGATACCTCCCCGACAGTGTCATCATTAAGTCTGGCGTAACGATATCTTGCACAGGCAGCTTGGGGATATCGCTGACTAAGTCGATGCTGTGGTCCAGTTGCTCGGACTCTCCACTAGTCATGGTCAAGGTCCTTGGTGAGAATTCCAGAGTTGGCGTGAGACCTTTGACGGGTATCTTTGTCTAACTTGCCTCAATACTTCACCGGTCAGGATGTAGCGCTGATTGAGACGCTTATCTGAGGATATGCCGAGGTCCTTAACATGGGTCGTCTGTTATAGACTGTCAGACTCCGAGAAAAGAGAGGCTGCCAGATTTAATGCCTTGTCTCAAAGGGAGTTAGTTCGCAGTGATGGCATAAATCGTTCTGATACTAGAGGCAAATACTAATAAAGCTGCTTGTTCATTGTGGCCATTAGCGTTTCATCTAGTCTGTACCCATCCCTGCCAACTAACTCAAACCCTTTGAGACATTGAGTTTAATCGTGCAGCCTCTCACAGCATCGAAACGAGGCCCGGAATTACTTTTTAGCAAGTACATTGTATGGAGGTCGTCAACATACTGTTCATGTATGGGTTTTGGGACAGTAACATTCTCGTAAAGTAGCATGCGGTTTTTTTGTTTTGACTTGAATTCGCACTGTACCGATACCCTGTAGCGAGCGCGGTGGAGTCATGGTGTTTAGAGTGCCTGAATCTTTAGCGGTTCGGAAGTTCGGAACCCTTCTGTGACACTTAGTTCTATACATTCATTTCCTTTTATAGCATGATAATCTAGCGTTCGAAAGTTAAGCGAGCTCATTTTGCCCCTTAACATCCTTCGGATGACTTGATCTTTATGAGAAGGCGTTTTAAGCAATGATGAATCCGTCCTTTGAAAAGCGCTATAATCTAAATCTACTTTTAAACGGCGCCATATTGACTCAGCAGTACTGAAGAGCAACTGAATCCACTGCCCAGCAGAGCGCTGAGGTGTCGGCGCTGTCTATTCTTATAGAGCGAAAGTTGCCGTGAAAAACAAGCGGAAGAAAGTTTCGAAATCATTATTTGGCAAGCTCCTATAGTTCTCACACAATAAGCTGCCTAATTACTTCTGTGCCCATCCGAACACCCTCATGTATATTTATGCCGTATCGGGTTTTCGAAGTTAATCCACCCTCCGCAAACTGATCGAGCTCCGAGGAGCTTGGTCCGTTGCATTATTCATTATCAATCATGATTTGTTTGTAATCAAATTTAGATATTTGCCCAACTTCTTGAATCTAAATCACCACAGGGGCACCATATTCATTAGCTACAACAACGAGAGAAAATTGCTGCTGAAATTGTTGTTGTCTGCATACATACTTATTTTCAGCAATTGGGCCTCTTTTGCTATGTTAAGAAGCAAAATCACTTTGACTCACTGGACATGTGTAATTTTTTTGTCATTCGGTGCTTCATCATAGTAAATAATACTCTTTTCGGAATAAATGTTTTTGCGCTTTCGAAAAACTTCTAATGCCAACACAAATATTATGCAACCCCTGAGGATTGGATATGCGTGTTGTCCGAAACGGTCGAAAGAGTTATTTCAAAAACATCAAACCTTTGTTTAGTTCTTAAAAAGTCTCACGTCAAAAGAGATAACATCTTTTTAAAATGGTTAACGTAACTGTTAGGACAACGTGCTTTCTACGCTTTTGAACCACCTTGCTCAGGTGGGGCAAGTAGATGTACAATGAATCACATCTTTTCCCTGTTCATCATTCAAGTCATATGTACCAATATCACATGAAGCTAAAGGTCGATAGCCCTTGTTATCGATGTATTTGCTTGTTAAGGACGACGGGCGTGATATGTAAATTAACATGGTTGGGACTAATTTCTATCGACTTTATATTACAATTAACTATAAAGTATTGTCATTTCTGCGACAGTCAACTTAACATCACTGCCGTCGTGCTGGGGAGAATAGTATCGGTCACCAGAATGACGTGATGAATAATCTAGTTTCTAAACTACATTGTTTATAGACAGAGTTGAACTAGACCGTAACTATATACGTATCATTCCGTTATGTTTACTTAGCTTCAAACGTATTGGTATCCTGCCAGTTGATCATTCTCATCATTCGTTATCGGTACTTAAGCTTGATGCCATGTTACATTGAAGGATATATCACCCCGGGTATTTCACTAGGTAACATATTTATACAGTATCAATTAGTTAGATGACTGAGCGTTTGGCCAATTCCTATAACTAGATTTCGCGAGTCCATTCGGAAAATACCCATTAGCTGAGAAGCTGCGCCCTGTAAGTTTAAACCTCAACAATCTACCTTACGGTAAATTGTTGTGAGACGATCGAGTGAAATAACCCGATGCGATAGTGTTCAATGTCCTAAGATAGGGTGTCCTAGGGATTTTGGGTTCCATTACCCATTTCTAATCTCTGATTATCAAAGTCCATGGGTCTCCCTAGAACCAATCATTAATCCGTCACAATTATGGAAGAGCATTTTTCGGGGGAGGGACATTTGAAGACTGCTGCACCGGCATTTGAAGCCCTTTCCCTGGAAAATACCTCTTGGGTTAGAAGCTGTTCCATTGAACATTTACTTCTCAAGCATTTACTTTACGGTAAAAACTGGTCATACTCACAATGAAAGCCTTTTCCTCGTCGTTAATTGACCTTTTGAGGACAACCTTGTTGAGTACCGGTCGTCGACGTGGTTGATAATCGAGAATCGATCATCTCTTCCCCGAAAGAATGCGACTCATGGCTATCAAGTCCGCCGCCGTGTCGCCAGGCTGCCTGCGCTGTTTCCAATATGACACAAAAGTGGTTGGCCGGGATCAGGCCGAGATAATGTAACCTCACCAAGCAAGCAATTCATCATCTTCCGCTCTTCTTCCTCGTGATGGGAAATAACAGGCATGAAACGATTCGAGCGGAGATACCCCGCGTACCTTTGCAATAAACAAGGGCGAAATACGACAATTATTTCCATCGATCATGAACTAAATGCTTTTCTTTCTTGGCACCATCAACCCCGTTGAAACTATCTTTTATCTTTTAATTTTTCTTGCGCTGCAGATCATGTCTTGAATGCCCGTGTCATCATTAATCAAAAGTAAAGAGGCTTGAGAATGAATTTTCATGATATTGCCGTAAATCCCGTCCTTATTACTCATAATCTTGTTGATTTCTTCACAGAAGTACAAAAGCGTCAAACTATTTGCTAGCTTCTTCCATCATGGGTGATTGATGCTTGTACCGACATTGAAATTGCGATCAAGGGTGTTCGAAGTTCCAGCTGATGTGGAATGTTCGCAAATCGGTACTTTGCATGCAGTTGCTTGGTGGACGTTTGTTTTAGGGTAAATTATCTCTATACGATTCCTTTGTTGCTGAAGTTAAGATAATTTGATCGCCTATCGTTCAACACAATTTGATGGAATTGACCAGTTGGTCAATCACAAATGGAAAGTGAAATGTTGTTTGAATCAGATGACATATATTGTCGTATCCTATAATAAATCGCAATCTCACTAGAATAGAGCAAATCATCATATTACGCCTCCGAAGTTAACCTGCCGCTGCTGACTCAAACAGCAGATCTTCACCACAAGTTTTGAACTGGATAGAACGACCTTTGCCTCTGATAAAAACCGAGCCTAATGACCAATTCAACCAATTCTTGACAAAAGGTCCAGAATGAGTAGCAGTGATGGAGGAGTTTTGGCCAGCCGGCCGGAACCCTGCATCCAGGACAGGCTTAATACGTATCCGGGGACGAATTAAGCGACAACAGTCGTCACCATATACGACTAGAACGCAAAACAAAGACAAGGCAGAAGAAATTTTCTGATCGCTTTAAAGCTGGACAGGGCTTGCCGTCTAGATATTATTATTTACGTATATGTTCCTAAAAGCCTCATTAGACTTGCTAAAAGCAATCTTTCCTCTTTTGTAAATACGTTGAAAATGAGTTTATCTCCTCTTGAGAGTGAAAAAGTGGCTTTCACAGAATGACATATTGGGTGATATGAATAAAGACTAGCAAATGCTTTTATCTAAAACGTCATGTACCTTTACACCAGGCCTTTCTGTACAAAACTGAAGTAAAAGCATTTGCTAGACTTTATTCATATCAGCCAATGACATTGAATATGTCTAAAATGATTGTGTCACACACAACAAACTCTTCATGTTAATAAATGGCTTCTACCTATTTCAAGGAGTCCAATTACGTGGCCCCGCTGCGCTGAAAGCCATCGAGACAAACAGAACATTCGTCAAGTACCTCTAGTAATTTACTTTTACTTTATTGAAGGGGGCCTTTTGTGGAGAACGATCAAAGCTACCAGGGTTTTCTGCTAACGCTAGCCAATCAAGCATCATTTCCGACGTCCTTATTGTTTGACAATTCCGGCTGTAGCAAACCCAAAATTCCCATATCGAATAATGTCTATGAAATTTTAGGAAGTCCCAGCTACGGGGGGGGGGGGGGGGAGGGGAAGTTAGAAATAGTTTTTTGGTAGTTATAAAGTTGAATAGCATTTTCAAAAGGCAACATATACGATACACTTTCTTGCTGTGAATAATACTAGCGATAGGACACGTGCCCGGTCGAATGAACCTCCCTCTGAGCAGTCAGTTTCATAACAATCCATTGACTAAGCAAGGACTAACGCAAAATCCATTCCGAAAAAAAGCAGTTTGAAGAAAAAATTGTAAACTTGAAGCTTCCAATTCACCCTGGATTAGGCTAGGTCGTCAGCAAATAAGTAAATAACCATGCTCAAAATGCAAAGGTCCAAATCTAAGCCAAGATTCCATTACTAGCGTTGTACCACTGAACATTTAGCCTGATTCCAACCGTCTTGTGGTAAGGTAAGTAACACTCAGACTTTCCCGAAAGCCTCCGAAGCTTCCACACTATACATTAGAGCTATAGCGAGTGTCTTGCGCATTTCCTGACAACGGTTGTTGCCCCTGGCATGCCTGAAGCCTTATTTGACATGGTATTGGTCTCTGTAATATCTACATGTAGTACTTGATATTATGTCAATGTCTTATTATTAGCGCTTCGAGTGTAGTTTCAGGATTAGATCTAGATCCTGATGTCAACTTACAGTTGATAAGTGTAGCATGAAACTTCCGCGTCAACTTCAGATTATCCCATATACATGTAGATAGTGGAACCATTTCGAGTGTTACGTGTTTTTACATCCAGAGCAACTTGGCGGAAAACGACTATATAGAATGGTGTTTGTCGCTCCTGGAACTAATTGGACAACGTTGCTATGTGCGCTAGCTTTTACTCAAGGCTCTTAGGGACTTAGGCAGAGATAATAGAATGTTCTGTTTTTTTTCCGACCGAACGATATGTATGGCAAAGAGGATTAATTCGAGACAAAATGAAATGAATCAACACTATTATAGTACAGTATCTCTTTATTCTTGATTCAGCTACATGTAGAAGAAGCGGAAAATTACCTATTGTATGCTCTGGTCAGTCTGAAAGTCGCCCAAAATCTGCATGAAAGCACGTTTTTTCTGGTCCTTGATGACAATTAACTCATGCCCCTTGCTCACAACTCTAGCTACTGACCTTCTTGTCTTCCTTTGAATTGAGAAGGAAGCAATCGCAAGCATTGGCAATCACGACCCAATTTTTAACGTTCAAGAGCTGTCGAAAATTACAGTGAAGACTCCTGACGGATTAACTCCACGGAACCTTCTCCAAAAAATATATCACGCCTAAATTAAGTGATCAATCTTTCGTTAAAAAACGATTTTAATTAACAGCTATCGGCAGGACAGTTCATTCGCATGGTTGCTCCTCGAACAAGGCATAATTGGAAACAACTTCCGCGACATCAATCTTCCCTTCAGAGGCTGAGATAATTAAAAACAACCACCCGTTCCTGTGATTCCGTATTTTAGTTGTTTTGAAAGGAAGCATTCTGGGAAATGATGAAGCCAGAGCCGATTTCCTGAAAACTTCCTGTGACATGCGGATGATCGCGACGCCTGATATTGTAAGACTCAGCATTGCTAACACGCGTCCCTCTCGGAGTTTTCGTGTTAACTTCTCCATCGTAGTCAGCAAAAAATGGCTATTTGCTGTGAATTTGTGTCAGAACGCCTTTGGTTTCTTCTGACAACGACGATGTAAACAGTACTGGGTTTGCAAGGTTCATGATTTATATGCTAATTCCATGCCCTCGCTAAGCTTGTAGAACCATCATTGCGGCTGCTATACAATTCACGCTGCCGCAAGAAAACTCATATGTATGACATATTGGTAGGGAGTAACGACAATGTCCATGATATGTGGCCGAAAGAATCTCCAATTATTGTAGTCTACGCGAGTTTTTTTCCCATAAGGCTATGATGATATTCAAATTAGGTAATTCGTACTCGCGATTGCTGTGTCATATGAAACAGACGTCATTCTTTAGAATCTGCAGGCGTTTCTTGGCAGAGGGTCAATTGTGAAACTACTTTTTTCATTGAACGCCTGCTTAGTGATAATCCGGACCTTTTTGGCAGGCATTTTTTTAGGAGTCTGTAAATACGTTGAAAGGTGCAGGATTGCTCTTCCGTATATCTCTTATGGAGTTGTTTTCCTCTTATAGGTATTTTTAGAAGTGCCTTTGTCATTAATTCAACCGCCTTTCGTCGTTAATCGTGGTGAAAAAGGTGAATACCTAATTACTAGATGTGAACACAAATAAAACAGAAGAAGTATAAAAAGGTGACTCTCTTTATACGATAGCACTGAGGTTTTTTTACAAGATATAACCTATATGTACTCATATCCGGAAGGAAAGACATCTTCTTCTTACATCTTCTTAAGTATACTTTAAAAGCCCATTAAGTTTGTAGTGAGATATATATCTACTTATGTCCGGAGATTTGGCAAGCTCGTCAAATCTGTATTTCCTGGTAATTTCAAATTTCAAAATGTTTAGAACTTGTTCAAACACCATCAACTAGTCTCGTTTGGGTGAAGTAAAAGGTCTGTTATACATGTACTATCATTGGCAAAAGTGTCGAAATATGTAAATATAGTGAGTGCTCTGGGTAGCCAAAGTGTAACTGATATCCAAAGTGACCCAGTTGCTGGCAGATTATAGCCTCGGTTTAGTATACCTGGTTAGCATAAACTTGGCCGCCCACTGACATAGATTCATGCATAATATGTCCTAGTTTACCTATATTAGGAATGTAAACAATAATAGTGCCATGCATGGAAAGTGGAGTTGTCCATCTGAAATGTGCATTGAATTCACTATTGCAGTACAATAAATAAAATCACCCTCTCAACATCCCTAATCCATTGAATCAAGAATATCCAAATATCCAAACAATTATTTCATTCCATATTCCTTTTGTGGTCGAAAAATATAAATCAAAGTAAGGGTCACTGAATGAATATAGGCCTACAAAGGTGAAACATTGATAATCCAAAAGAAGTAAGAATATAATCCACCAAAGGAACAACAAAATAAGTTTAACCTGTTCAGAAGAACTGGAACCAGGAACGATGTAACAAAATTGACAAGGCAGGAAGCACTTGATCTTCACCACCACGTGTTTCATCATGGTTACTGTGGTCAATATGCTAATGAGCGGCTGATAATGAGCTGGACAAGCAACATCAAAAATGTGATAGCCACTTCGTTGATGACCAGAAAGGGTGTAAATTGTACTCATTCACTACAGTAAGACATGGTCAACACCATGGAATTGACCTTCTGCACTTGAAGTATCAGAAACAAAATCTATCCCTATTACAAGATCAAAGGAATATGCCGCCTTGCAAACAAGCAGCCTGCTGAGTTTGAGAGATTATAGCAGACAAGTGTATAAACAAATTAACCCAAATGTGTGTAATTAATCAAGCAGAAAGGTCCCTGTACCAGGCTGTATCATGATACCATACACAAGTTGACCACCAAGAATGTTATTGACAGTTTAGTTGAGGGGGAGGGGGCTGTGCTGGGTGGACTCCAGCCATTCATAAGCCTCATACATCAAGGGGTGTGCATATTCATTGAGAAAAGTGGTTGAATTCCACAGCCAAGATGTCAATCAAAGGTCTCCCATCAATGGTCTCTTGTTTTAGACATAGAAACTTTTTCTATCCCAATTAGAAGTTGGGGGTGGGGTGTGTGTTGGACAGTACTCACAATGAAATGCATTTTATGCTCTCAAAAGTGCTTAAATGGAATACATGTTGCATTAGGATTGTAGTGTGGTATGTATCTAACAATATTAAGCATGTTTAATGAGGTAAAAAAAGATTTGGGCTGTGTCAGAGTCATTTCAAATAATGACCCCAGCTATCAAAGCACTATCTGAGATCATAGTGCATTGAAACTGGAATGCACTAGATAGTACACAAACTAGGTCAATCCAGAACGAGGCTGACTTTGGCCTATTTTGTATAAGTTTTGACCCAGGTTGTACACTGATACCTATGACGCAGTAGCAAACGGAACCCAATGCGATCAATCCAACCGGAATCACAAAGTATTATCTCGGTTACATTGTGCATGTAGCAGAAATTCTTGTTTTCCTAGTTTTTTTTCACAGGTTTTATGTAAATCCGACCTTTTGGACAAGGTCGGAGAAAAGTCGGACTATGTCGGAGAAGTGTCGGAGAAATCAGGAAAATATTAGAGAAACCGTTGATAAGTCGGAGAAAGCCTCCCATAAATTGAAAATAATTGTGTTGATACTTTTTTCTCGGAACTGAAAAACAATTTTACAGCCAAATGGTGCTGGACTACCAACTCTAGGACAGCATGGAAGGGTTTATTTTTCGAAATAGTGCCAGAGCCTTTCAAATTGCCCGATAGAGCTGTGGGATATAAGGAAACTAGCTGTGACCAGACTCTTTATTTGAAAGACTCTGATTGTATACCTTATCAAGAAAAAGTATTCTCTGGTGCCGGCACGGCAGTAGCGAGTGTCATGTTCATGGAAACGACCAACAAAGTAAACAAAGTCTTCTATGGTTGATATTGCAGAGCAATGCTAATAGAAACCTGACAGCGGGCATTGATATGTTTAAAAGAATGTCCTAATGTGATTATTGTTTGATACCATTGACTAATCGATGTCTTAACTTTGTCTTTACAGGTGAGTAGGCTAACGAGCTCTGTTTATGGATGAGCAGTATGGTCTTAGAGAAACCAAGGTATGGTCCAGTGTATAAAGGTAAACAGAATTTGACTGTTTTATCTTTTATTTTGCCATCTGTGTTGAAACCCGTCCGAAATTTTTATGAGACGCCCTCTTTGGTCTCTTTTACAATGTTTTATGCAATCATTTATATCAAAATTTACTTTTTGCTGAGATAAAAAAGTAACAGCAAGAAACGAGTGGACAGACGCTGAACATTGCCCTTAATCCTTTCCCCCCACGACCAAAATAGTCCGATGAAACCTTAATTGTCACACATTCGCTTTTCACTGCAAGTGACCATCTTAGCTATCGGAAACAATCTTAACTTTAAAGCAACTTAAGCGTTACCCATTCGTTGGCAATTACCAGTTGGAAATCCGTCAGCAAAATTGTGGCATCTGTCGGCTATTTTATCCCGAAGTAACCGGCCCGCTCTGAGGGTCGCTCACTTCAACCTGGCGCGAGATGAGGCGCCAGCGCCAAAAAGAAAAAACTGTGGCGCATTTGCGCTAGTGATCGGACAGGCTATACTTGTAAATCTCCGAGGATGTAAAACACCACATGCCGTATTGGCGAATGGTAATGAATCACAGCCTGTTGATTTGGTTCCGTGATTGCATTGGCTGATTATACACACTCCAGTGAAGAACGGCAAAGTCAGATCACTCCACTTGACCATCACATGCCGCGAGAGCAAGCAAAAAAATTACGGAAAAAATGTAACGAATGTTTGCTAGTGATCGATTCTGACTCTGATTACTCAATCGGGAATGCGTTGTATTTGCTCGTCCTTTTTTCGCGGTTCTTCGATAATTGATTGAAGGTGTTTACTCTCCTGGCCCAGCATAAAGAACAGGCTCACAAGATTCTTCAGCTCAAGTTGTCGCGCTTCGACCCGAGTTGACGGCGAGCTGGTATCGGCGATACCGCCATGACTGATTACTCCCCGTAATCGAAATCGTGAAGAACTAAAAGGTCATAAATCAAGAAGTGAAACAATTCCAGGTTTTTTTCCTCATCCATGTCACTGTATACCCGACACTGTGACAATTCTGTCAATCAACTGGTCGTTCCATTCCGAGAGGAAATGCAAATGAGTGTTACAGTTCTGGCGTCATCGGTCTCCGTGTTACAATCACGGGACTTCGTCGACCAATCATTGGGCGTAGTTTATTTACCTCTTGACTGGCCAACTCAAAGGCCGTCCTTCTTGGACATCCCTTTTTACTGAGTATTTTTAAAACGCGGTATCTTCGCAGTCTATCACGCCAAGAATTAAGACCCAGAGTGAGTTTGCTATCATGGTCTTTTTTGCTTTTCGTATCGGACGATTTTTAAATCTTGGATTGGTTTGTCATTCGTGATAAGCTAGGTTTTTGGCCACGAATGTGGAATTAAGATTGGTATCAGTCATTTTTGTTGTTTAAGCCACACGCCATGCACAGAATGACTTCAGAACTCTGATCAACAGTTCGCGTTAGCGGCCGTTTCCTGCCGGGAATGTCCTGCGAAACCGGGAACGTTATTCCAAGCGTTGGCTCTTGAGTTGTGATCTTTAGACAAATGTATATTTTTCTGGCGTGAATACTAAATATTTGCCTCATATTCGAGTTCGATCACGCACTTCTTAAACAGCCTTCCATGAAGCCCCTCATGAGAATAAACTCTGCGACATTTGAATCTTTATCTTTCATAGCACTCCTAAAACCTAAGTCCCCAGTTATACCTAAATCATTAAGGGAGTACTTAGTGTATTAAAAGATTTTGATTCGTGCTTTACAATTATAATCTGCGCCATTTCCGAAAGTACCCCGAGGAATTTACTAAATCTCTGCTACATTTGAAAAATATCCGTTACCAAGGACACCAATGAAACGGAACATTGGCGGCTCACAGCCTACACGTCTAGATATTCATATATTTAGTTAATTAATTAGGTACTTTGATGGCAGTAGCGTCCGGTCCCACTTGATAGATCTTTTCTACATTTCCTTGACATCGGTGTCTTCAGACATTATTGAATTTCACAAAAATGTTACGCCGTATGTTTAATCAGTCGTTTCCATGAAAATCACATACGCCACTGCCCTGCTGGCACCAGAGAACTCGCCGCTTTGGGCAGATTAATTTCCGATGACTACCGCGGCCCACATACGAGATCTCGCAGTGAAGTGCATGTTAACTAGGCTAGGAGGCTTATAAATATCATTAGATACGACCTATCTGCCCCGTGGCTGTTTCGTGCAAAACATCGAAACGACTTTTTCGCGCGAAACATTCAAAACAAAACAAATTCTAACTACTTCGTATTCATAATGCCGTTAAAAATGCCATAGTTAATTCATCTGAATGAAAAAATCGCATCACCTGTTATTGCGATTATAAAACGAAATCGCTTGATTGGCAAATGCATTATATGCAGTACTTTTATAGTTGTCACGAACATTATCATCCAGGAATTGTCGGAAAAAGTCGACGGAATGGCATAATGAAGGCGCCCGGGGCAAGTGTCGTCGCCATCAGCTGTCGGAGTAGTGGCTAGGGTTCGCGTGTCCTTTAGCTCTCACTGATCAGATTCATAACACAGTCACTTTTTATAGCTGGCCTCGTTGCCAATAAAACCCATCAATGTTGAGTTGCCATTGGTTTACCCTATCTTTTGACGATCATTAGCACATGAATGGAATGGTACGTTTGGTTGTTGATTGTAGAGAGCTGGTTGGAATTAGATGCACCGATAGCCGAATCAAGAGGTAGATATCAATCATCTTATGAAGCTAGAAGCTGGAAGTTCAGTATGGGTCTTAAGGCGGATGCCCTAAACCACTAGCACTGCGCCATCGAGATCTGGTATTCTAGCCAAGTTTATTGTTAAGCTGTCCACTAGAAACAACACATCCCGCCCATTATGCGAATGGTCTCAGAGTGGAAACTGCCGTAAACCTTGTAGTAGATTCCGATGTTGGTTGTATTCCTTAATTCCAGTGTTCGATGAGGCGATTGTTTTGAAAACATCCCATGGGATTGTAAACAACAGCCTGTACCATTACCTTTATCAAATCGACCGAACAGTGGCTGTTCTTGTATAAGAAATGGCCATTAAGAATCGGATTCGTAGGAAACTTACGAGAAATGTCACTTTCGGTCATGAGAGTTGGTTGTTTCTGAAAGCTGTTAAGAAATCACTTCGTACATTATCTCTTCATTTCGAATCTTTTCACGCATAACGTATTTTGGTCGTTGAAGGGGGATGCCAACACGATTACACCGGCTTCCTCTCTGAGGGAGGATGCCAGATTGCCGATTGTACTAGAGCTGGTATCTATAAACAACCACCGAACAATGTTTCCAACTAGCAACCATTGTATCGTAATGTAATTTAAATGACTGTTTTCAGATGAAGGGAAGAAGTCTTACACATTCATTTCTTAAATGCAGCCTTCTTGATAAGACAGTTCCGCAAGTGGTAGCTCAAATTAAATTGGCAATAATTAACTTGTGATGGAAACTTTCGCAGCCATGTTTTTATCAGCAACACAAATCTGGCACAATATTCCATTTTTGGGCTGATACCAGGTCTTAAGTAAAAATAACCTCTCGCCGCAATCGGCATTTGGCATCGGTCAGCTCCCATTTTAAATCGATCCGCGAACCGTCGCGGGATATGAAAAATAGAAAAAAAATCAAATCTCCTGGCTTAAGGTTTTTATAAGTTTTTATCAGATAGAAAATGTCTTATTCTTGAGTAAGTAAGAAGTGGTTGGCATCGCGTTATTGGAAAATCGAAGCATCGATAGTTTTGTTGAAAAAATTTTCATCAGGTTTAAAATGATTGCTTAAAAAACCCCGAAACGTTCTATATCCACTGGATGTCCTTCGATGGTGACAAGTCATGTGATTTTTTATACCGTAGTGTCCATGGTCACTGTATCTTTTTCTTACGCAGTAGTCAATGTAAACCTTGTACCCTCACCCGTCACTTGAGAAGTCACCATTTATATAGCGTCGAATCCGGGTCGAGTTTTTAGCGCCCTTGGCGATTCTTTTCATGTTCCTGGTGAATTAGTGTCGAAAAAAAGAAAAAATACCGAGTGTCGACGACGAGTCGATTTTCTGACCAGGGGGTACAGGGTTTACATTGTGCGCGGCATAGAAAAATACCACCTTACATTCTAGGTAAACTTCTAATGATAGCTCGTTTTAACGGCATTTAAGCATTTTTATCAATTTTGTTCTCCATATATATACGATAAATCACATGGATCGTGTTCCGTTGTTTTTCTTTTCCGCCACGGGTATACTGAATTCAATTATCTGTAATTTCTTCACAAGATATCAAGTGGAGTGCTAGCTTCATGCAAACGAAAACACGCACCCCGCCGATTCAGCCAATTCACAACCGCGAAAACACTTCCGGTACAAAAGTGCTCTGAGCAACATGGCGGAGACATGATTAAGTGGCAACATTTGATCTCCCAAATCGAATGGAAATTCTCCTTATGACAATATTCGTGCGAATGAGAGCAATTGAAAGGCTACGTGTAATTTGATTTTCTTTCTGACAGTTACTAATGCTACTGGTTTCTTCGAATGAAATCTCGCGCTTCAAGCGAGCTTGTTCTTCCGTATAGTTGTAACAAGTGAGAAGCGGAAACACGTCCGGCGTTTACAATGTTACAACCATTAATAATATACCATCAGATAAGCCGCGCAAATAATGATTTTGATTTACCTTCCGTGTCTTTTAGCACTTTGAGATGCGTTCTAGATTGAATACGTGCTTAAATTAATTGGAATTCGACCTTCGAAAGATATTATATCGGAAACCTCTCCCTTTCATGTGACATGCCTTGACATGTCGTTCAAGGTCCTTATAGTGTTGAATCCCATAATAAGTTATCTCAAACTCAATGATTTTCTTGCTTGATTGTGAACACTTTATGCCAGTAGCAAAAACGTCACTTTAGAATGTATTTACAATCGTATGCTGCATGCGTGACAAAAGTCTCGTATCATTACAAAAAAATTAAAAGTTTTCAATACTGCGATATCCAGGGACTTATTCTCATCAGAATTGAATCCACACATGCAAACAATCACCAAGGTACAGGTGAAATAAAATTGTTTCCGTGGTGTTCCTTTCGTGTAACGTACCGTCACACGCTAAGAAAACCTGCAATTGAAAGTCTTCGTTTTATAGTAGGGTCTTCGCTTTATAGTTGGTGGGGTCTTCCTTTTACAGTAGGGTCTTCGCTTTATAGTAGTTGGGATCTTCGTTTTATAGATCTTCCATCTTCGGTCTTCGGTCTTCGGTCTTCGATCTTCGGTTTATAGACACCCCAATTGAAAGCTAAGCTTAAGTCAAAAACTGCGTATCGTATATCAATCATACAATTTGTAAAAACAGCCTACAGTATCATAACATCCCCTCCAGTAATTTCCCAGATGGGCACGAAAAACTTATTCTGACTGGCCTCACCACATCCTAATGCAATAGTTGTCGATTAGAAAATTAAATTAAATTGCAAATTAAAACTGCTTCGTTGCACTTAAGGAACTTCACGCTAATTCAACGTTCAGGATGTGAAATGTGTGGATGATCTCGGCATATTCTCTGCAAAGTTTTTTGAACTGCAAGCAATGGCCGGTGTACGCAACACATGAGGGACTAGAGACATGCGTGTCGTCTAGAGCTGACCAATGTGTAGCAAGGGAACTAGAGTGAACGTGCTTAGTGCAAAACAGCTCCTAAGCTTGACAGGTGCTAATGTACTGTTGTTGTTAACGGACAAATAATTCACTTTGAAGCATTCTGGCCCACCTTGGTTCTGCCAATGAAGTTTTACTTTAAACAGTCATTCCAAGCACGAAACGAAGATCCTATTCACATCTAAGTACCTTGATGCAGAATTTATTCAGTCCAATCACATTTTCCAATCACTGTTTTCGAAAATGAATCGTATCAACATCGATTAAAAGTAGCGAGTAGCGCTGTCCGCAAGATGTCAATAGCATTCCGCGAAGTTACTCTTTATAGCTCACAAGGTCATTTGGATATCGATGACGTTTTAGTCACGTGAGAGTCGGACATCCACACTTATTTCTACGCATTTGAGCTTATTTCAAAGTCAATTATCTTTGACCCTGCATTGTTTTTAGCATGAATGATACCATAGAGTCAGAGAGAGAAATATTCAGAACAATTATGTGGTATTTCCAACACTCGGACATGTGCCAGATTGAATCTAACTGCCGTAGTTAGAAAGCCTGAATCCATCACGAAACCGCATGTTTGTCCGACATTGCCTGTAATTCAGCGATGGGGAAATAGAGGGCAGCAGCTGCAGTGACCTCATTATCGCGGAATGCTATTGAATTACTTGGTTCCACTAAATCTACTTCCCACATCGCTAACGGTGTCTGAAGTGATAAATGGTCTACTTATTCAATCTCTCAGTACTTTTTGCAGAAGTCGATGTAAACCCTCTACCTAAACAGGCCGTCGATCGACACTTTGCATATTATTTTCTAATTTTCGAGTCAGGATTCATCCAGTAAATCGTGAGAGGTTCACCACACTTTTCGCTGGCTGCAACTAATTTTCTCTTTAATGCTGTAATTGTCGCTACTTTCTCATTAACTGAAATTCGACCGGTAGAAAAAATGGCTTGCTCAGAATTCGACACGAAATGAGAGATGGACCTTGTTGTGTGGAGTACAGGGTTTACATTCACAACTGCATAGGTCGATACGTTTTCAATCAGTCACTTTTTCGCCCTATTATCAACCGCGAGATGAGTAATCATTATTTTCTTCCACAAGATTTTCTACTTCCCTGGACAATGACAATCAATCACCATTTCTGATGCTGCTGTCCCATTCTCCATTCAGTGATAGTAGGGCCGAAGACAATACAAAGGCTACATGCAACTGCATGTTCATCTTGACCACAAAGGTTGTTGCAACTTAACAAGATATACTGTCAACTGTGAGTATAATACCTCGAGGTTCTGGATGCTGCATGTATCAAGATTATTTTCCCGTTACGCCTGGCGGCACAAGTCACCATATGATTGACCGATAACTCAGGGCATGCACTTGGTGAACGTCTGGTCATCCCTACAAATAGCGCGGGATAGTCTGACCAGGCTATAAATTAGGTTAAATTCCATACATGGCACAGCGTAGTCGATTTCAATGGGCCAATCAAAACAAGGATAGCTCCCTACTACAGCCTCGGTCTCATGAATGCTCGCCTTTTCGGGTTCCATATTTCCAATACATCCTGTGGCGCATGGTATTCTCACCGAGGTTGGCATCTCGCGATTTCGCATTTCCCATCTCGCGATTTATAATAAGCCCACTTTTCCGCAGTATTTTTTCTTTAATTTAGAAGTTACAAATAATGTAGATAACCTAAACCTAGATCATGATGCTTAATGGTGGTATCTTGAACGCAGCATTAACCGACAAAACACTTTGATGGTCTTTCCCCGACGAAAACCTACTCAAGTCGTCATATCGTGGCATGGTGCATTAGCAGAATGCATTAGCGTTGTTCCTCTTGACCGTAATCTGAAACTGGCAATCGAGGTCGGCCGTGAGGTTTGTACCGGAACATTTTACACCAATTCACTATCGGGTGTCGGACAGTGGTTTCCTCTAGTTTGCCGATGGTTTGCTGGTTCCTCTTGATTCTATGCATTGCAATATTCAAATTTCCTCACGAGATTACTGTTCATGGAACAAGTAAATCGGATGACACCCCGACTCCGAAAGGCTCGTGCCAACATGTACATCCGCATTCAGCGCCGCGACTAAACCTCTTGTCCACAATGGTGACAGCCAATGCCGTGGGGATCGAAAAGGCTAAATTACTTGGAATGATGCTTCGTCGCAGATTCATGAACTGAGATCATTTCAAACTGAAATTATTTTCGAAAATGGCTTAATTTCGAAGGTAATAACAGCTCAGTATTGGCTTTATAAAATTTATAACTTTTATTTGCAGAATTAACGTTAATCTTGCAAATAAAAGTTGTGCGGTTCAACAAGTTCATTGATGCAGATTTAACATACATGCATCTCTCTCTATTTCTTCTCGGAAGAGTACCGTAACTACATGTAGGTAATTTATTTAGATTTTTTTCCAGGGCCAGGAGGAGTTTTTGACTTCAACGTGTCTGAAAAAAGCTCTTATGACATGTACATTTGTATTCTACACTACATATTATATGCATTAGAATCTTTTTTGAGACAACAGGTAATATTTCGTGCGACCTGTCAAATAAAGCATTGTATTATTTCCGCAACTGGTAATTATTTATCAGCAGGCTGATTAATGTCATTAGCCACATGTACACATACAAATGGTTATTCTCACACTACGAAATCGTCTGATTTAGGAGAAGGGGAGAAAACATCTCAGGAACGATAAAGAATGTTGTAGGAATCCATTAGTCCAAAGTCATAGACAAAGCGAATACAGAATATCAATTTTTTTCCCTAGGAGAAATTATGTACATGTATTTAATGTCCGTGCTCACACCATTCTGTCGCCGCCAGTCACATCCTGGGTAGATCAGTCGGCTATCTCGTCATCTCCCACTGCATATTTATATGAGATGACACCAGGCGACGACATTGATTAATCACAGCCAGGAAGAGGTCTACTGTCGTCAGTGTTCTCCACAGCAAATTTCTTTGGCCGGTGCTGTCAGCAGACTTTGAAAATCATTTCAATTCTATCAAGGTTGGCAGCAAAATCTGTCCGGGTGGTCGAACAGTAAAACTGTTACCAACTCAACGAATCTGTCCGGATGCTAACTGTTGTCCGTGTGCTAAAATGAAGAAGAAGAAAAAATTTGTCCGGGTGCTACCTCTGGACAAACAGCACAGTGGAGAACTCTGCTGTGACATGATGTACTTGGTTTCGACAGTACATGTACATAAATCACGTGTACGAAGGCTTAGCAATGCAAAGGAAATTTTGTAGAAAACTTCTGTAAAACTTCCTTGGCAGGACCTTCTGAGAGCCAAGTGTTATGGCTTTATAGCTTGTCAACAACAAATGCAGAATCCGTACTTATTTTCAAAAAGGTACAGTTCACGTAACTCCAAGAGGCGGTGGATAATTCTATACACATGCTCCTGGTGTTTGGTTGAAATTGTTACCAATTCCTCTCAAAATTATCACTCCCTCGACAAAATCTTTTGATCAGCCCTCGTATAATCATGAAATGTTTGAATTTAACTAAAGTATACATCAGATGGTAAGCCGACAATTAATGAATTAAGTGAAGGCGTCGCTGATTGCTGCAAACCTCTCGACACTTTCTCGATCGGTTTTCATCCTACATGTAATTTCAATATTTTAGTGCCTTGTAATTCAAATTTCCTCTTCTTGCCATTATTTGGTATACAATGTAACTTCATTAAACACGCCAAATTAACTTGTTCTGTGGTTTTTTAATTCAGTTTTCGACAAATTATTTCAATCATATTTATTTAGTTTAATAACTCTTACATGTATTTGCAATAAAACGTCCTTTTGACATTTCATGAGTAGAACTGGAAAAGCGTTAATACATGTAAATATACTTTTAATAAGCAAGTTTTAAGAGGCTGTTTTTGTAATCAGGTAATGGTCCTTATGTTTCTCTTAGTAATCGAATTACTCTTGGAGCTGTGGTGAAGACTTCATACTAATATTGATGCTAATTTGATATTCACCTTGGTAAATTCTAAAGTCACTTAAAATGTACCAAATGTACAGCGTGTTAAATGTTATAGTGTTCTTTAAAGTTTAAACAAAATTTAATAATTTTTTTCATTACAGCAGTTCGTTTTCAAAATAAAGCATTTTAGCGATGAAAACTCCTTTTTTCATTAGTTTGTTTCCATTTTATGATGGTAATCTGCCTCGATTCCGCTATGATTTGCAGCCACATGGTACTCTGTGTGTGTTCAGAATATAATGATGGCTCTATCTGGTTTCTGCATCGTCTAAGAATTTTGATGCATCAAATTTCTCAGCTAACAAATATCAAATTACACATGCGCTGTTATCGTTAATTATTTTACTCTGAAACAAAGAAAGATGCCATTAGCATGCCAGTTGTGAATTCCGTACCACGCACACAGTTGGTGCACAGATCTCTAAACGCTGGCAAATGTTGATTTAAAATGGCCGTTGATTCATAACATGGATTTTGTGTTTGGCAGCCAACGTTTTTTTTCCGTATGATAATGAAAGTCACTCAATTAAATTTCAACATAAAATCAATGTTGACAAAAGAAACGTTATAGTAAAAAGTTAATAGTTCCATCAGGCATATGCGTGAAAAAACTCAGAATATCTCATGAATATGCGTGACGACAATTGGATTTGAAAGTTGAAGATTTATGCTAGCCATTCTTATACTCTTTCCCATTTGTCATTCTAGTGTTTTTAGAATTTTTGTAGCATCTGCAATTAATTTGGCTCTTGTGAGAAAATAAGAGCATAACTAGTATTCTTTCTTGATTTTTTAATGGTTTTATTGTTTCATATAGCTGGAGCTGAGCGACATTTCTTTTTCTTTTTTTGTCTAGAAGCGATCGAAACTCGCGAAATTTAATTACAACGTAATAAACTTTTCTCCGCCAGATCAATTAAGTAATTCAATAATACTTTATCAAATATTAAAAACATCCGTGACGAGCAAACAGATCCATTTGATGCCGGGTGTTAAAATATTACCAAGACTAATTACCAATCCCGAAGTTTCATAAGAGCATAATTTCTATTAAGTTTTGTGGATTTGTGACAGCATCTCTATAAGTGTCTTATCTCAGCGATAGATAGATAGCGATTTATGTTCTTGTCATTTCATTAAATAGCGCACGCACTGGATCTGAGGATGTTTTACTTGGAAATAACGTGATATTCTATTTGTTTCTAGAGCATACAAAAAAAATCGCAATTTTAGAATTAAGGTAGACTTAAGACCTTGTGCATGTTGTGGTATCAGTTGCTTCGGTTTCTCTTCCAGTTTTTCTACGATCTATTTCCTCTCTTCTTCTTCTTCTTCTTTTCCCTTTGCGTTTCTTATCATGTGATTTATTATGCAGTACCACAAATCAAACAACACTTCAAACTTCAGCGTGCTATTTGCAGCTGGGGACTGGATTGATGACAGTCAGAGAGTTTCAAAGCACAGGTGGGCCAGCACAGTAGTTTTTTTTGGTGACTCGCGTCCACGGCGCAAATATTTCAAAGTAGGCCTATATGTACATGACTTGACATGAGAAGAAGTGAAAGAACTTGATGCTCACGATGGCATACAGATTTAAAATGTCGCCAAGCATAGATTCAGCCAATTTCGTGAAACAATCTAATATATCCACATTTATACTGCCAAAACTGTATTACTCTACTGTGATCTGTGGGCCACCTCCCGCAGCAGGTCAATGATGAAATGGCCTTCGGCCTTGAATAGGATCCGTTTCTTCACATGATTCGTCTCTTGACACCATCGCTTGTTTTGACACCACATCACTTACAATCTGACCTTATATTCCACGGAAACTCGTGTGCTAATCGATTTAATATAAGATTTCCAGTCAAGATCTTAAGAGAACATATTCAACCTACCCAACACTGTTGACTTTGTTATCCCGTTTTGGCTCTGTACCAGTTGACCGGAGACGAGTTGGCGTGTCGCGAATGGAGTAACAGATCTTTAGGGAAAAAAAGACCCATCCAATACTCTATTGGCGGCTTTTTAAGCAGAAAGCTTACCGTCATTTCCAAAAGGATATTTTTGCTTTACATTTATTTCATGGTGGCTTTTTCCAAAATAAGAAGATAATGGATAAGTCTTTTGCCTTTGCCCCAGCCGGACGATGACGATCTCAATAAACTTTGTCTGTAAAACAGACTCAACATGCCTGACACTGCTTCGGTCTCCGTCGTGTCTAATCCTGGTAAAGGCTCTATGATTGAGTATGTAAAGGGCAATGTTGAATCAATGATAATCCCTTTCTGATACTTATGCAAGCTGGCCACTGCAAAATTCTTTAAATTGAGAGTATATACATGTATTGTCTTGCCAATAGAATCAAATAATGTAGTACACAACTGTTTCATTGAAAAAATATCTCTAAAAAAATGATGATACGCTCATAAATGTGCAAATGATTATCCAGTCAAATTAGGACACAACTATTTGACAGAATATTCAAACGTGAGTTCTTGTCAAATGACGCTATGGACGCTCTTTAATGTGCAAGTGGTTATCCATTTCAATTAAAAAAACTTAAAGAGAACGAAAACAGAATAAGGAAATATCATTGTCCTACCGCTAAAACTTAAAGAACATTGTGTGTATTTTTGTCTTGGCAATTAATTAAGATGAAGAAGTACACAACTTTTTGACAGACTATCCAATCTAAATTCCTTTCAAGTGAGTCTATGCTCTTAAATATGCAAGTGTTCATCCTTTTCAATTAATATCTTAACTTAACGGACGCACACAAAGGAAACATAAAACAGTGTCCTTCCGCACCGTACCGACGTTTTTCCCTACAATAGTTACTGTAAAAAATCGAATGTTCCATTATTATCCGACAATGAATAATGTATGGTTCCGTCTGCGGTCTTGCCAAATAAAAAAGGATTGGACGGCAGGGAAGAACACATCCGGGAGCTGAGCTATGTGGGGTTTTTGGTTAATTCCATACTCTTGTTGTCTTTCGGTCATGTCTGTGGTCGTTGCCCCATCGTTTGTCAAAGAATCGTGAGATGTCAACCTCGGTGAGAGTACCACGCGCCACAGGATGTATTGCAGATATATGGAACTTGAAAAGGCGAGCATTCATGAGACCAAGGCTGTAGTAGGGAGCTTTCCTTGTTTTGATTGGCCCATTGAAATAGACTCCGATGTGCGATGTGTGGATTTTAACCTAATTTATACACCTTTCCAGAAATTGGGCGCTGAGTGTCCTAAATAGTGATGTCATAAGGGGTAACTAGACCTTATGGTGGAGGGACAAAGGAGATAGTCATGGTTGACCAACACACTTGAATGCCTTTAATGACGGACAAGGGGGGAAAAGTTAGTTCCAATGCAAGCCACCAATTTCGGGAAGCATGTAGTTCACCAAGTGCATGTCCCGTGTTATCGGTCAATCATGTGTTGCATGTATAGCCTTTGTATTGTCTTCGGCCCTACTATCATTGAATGGAGAAGTGGACAGCAGCATCAGAAATGGTGATTGACTGTCATTGTCCATGGAAGTAGAAAATCTTGTAGCAGAAAATAATGATTACTCATCTCGCGATTTCGCGATTTCTCATCTCGCGGTTTATAATAAGTCAATTGGGTCTATTGGTCACAAATAAAACTCCGAGACCATAAAGTAGTGATCCACCAAGACATGATTGTTTTGGAGTTCTGAGGGTCCAACTGTTCCCCAGCGAACATTTATGGCTTCTTTACAATTGAACAGTATCAAAACCAAGAATTTGAGTTAGGTATGCATTCTAGTCAGTCGTAACTGGTGACTTCAGGCAAGTTTGGCAACCCTTACGAAGAGCTACGAATGACGAAGCACGTTTCTCCAAACTGTTGTGACGTCCAGGGGCGGCAGGCTCGTGATTGTTATAAAAGAGGTCACATTGTATTTTAAAGCCCGAGCATGAAGACACGACACGTGCATTATGGAATGCAAGTACAACAAACGAAGACTCCCATCCTCGTCTTATGACAGACCACCTTGAAAATTCACCATATTTTTCTTTGGCAAACATTAACAAAACGTCGTTCTGCAATTTTCTTGGAATAAATAAATGATGCAAAGAGTTGGAAATACCCTGCTAGATTTTTTGTTTAATTTTGAAAACAATCTCAACATGTTAAATCAACGAAATGGGGAAATATGAATTCTTAATGCTGTAGAATGCGATGAGTTATTTATAAGGCCGTCATTCGTTGAGATAGAAACAGAATACCAAATCAGTTGGAGATGATGAGGATTATTCCTGAACACCAGGTGTCTGTTTATTAATTGCAAATCTTGCAGTGAATCGCTTTTTAATTGTGGGCATTGGCGATGTGTTTTCACCAACATTTTCAGTTACTGAAAACCTATGACTTGTATATACTAGGCGAACTAAAAATAAACTACAAATACTGCTACAAGGTCCTTAGAATATCCAATCTCCATACAGACAAGATTGTGTTAGACACCAGGTGCCGAATTCCATAAACACGAATAACACATCAAACCGGTAGCTTATTCGATCTGTTATCCTTAATAAAACGCCTTGCGGAATGCTGAAATCGATTTGCGAGGGTATGATCGCGGGGTGTTCGAGGCGTAATGGAATGAGGCCCGATAACCTGGTTAGGTGTCATGCCTAATCGCTGCGGTACCTCGGCTGCTTTACGGTCTATAGTTGCCAAAACCATCTGATTCGGAGAGAAAAGCAAATCTCATGGCGCTGTGAATGCAGCGTTTTGAAGTACATGTGAGCCTGTTGGTGACCTTGTCCAGGGCAAGAACTGACCCTTGTCTGATTTATAGCATCAATATACTTTTGAATTGACGACTTTGCGAGAAGTGTATATCCGTGATAACTGATGTCGATACATTATTCGTATAAAGATCGTCTTGGAGTCAAGGTTCATCGAGTAAACCTTTAATAATTGCATCTCAGGGTTAATTCGACAAGTTCAGGGACACTTTAGCGGCCTTCATTCTAGAGTTGATGTCTCTTAGTCATTGCATGGAAAGTCACGGGAACTCTTGACTTGAGGTATAGCACCGGGCTTTCTAAATCTGGAGATTTCACAATAAATTTCACAATTCCAACCTTTTATGGATTGATGATCTTGCTTTTCTAGCTCTGGGTGATGATTGCCCCCAGAGGCACCGTCTCGACACCGAGTCGGGAAAGATGTAAATAATGCATCAAGATGCGGCAATATTTCAAAATAAGCCACATGAATCGACACTTGAAATCTTAACTGAATTTATTACCTTTGTGAAACGCGCGCCCCGAGAAATCTCATAATCTTCACCTAAAGCTGTTAAAGACTATTTCGACTTCATTTTTACGACTATTAACATGATGTGTGCCCAGAAGATAAACCAGTTTCTAAGAATGCATCATAATTAAAGGCTTTTGATATCGGAATTTCAAGTTTGACGAGACTTGGTTTACCGTTGTATTACCTCACTGATCGACGATCTATGAAACAATCAATTTCTTCATTCTAACACAATACATCTTCAGAAGCTCAAAACCCTTGATCTCGTTATTTTGATGAGTTTCTGAACACATTTTTAAGAGTGTACACATTCTATCCGAGGACATTTCAAACTTCTACACCGGAGAACCAAAAGAGCCTGGCGGTATTTAGCCGGTGCCACTGTTTCCAGCCTGTTAGACACAAACTGCCCAGTGTATTGCGCCTGTGCATCTTCAGTCGATGACGGAAATCATCAGTCTCACCGGAGACCGGAATGTTTGTACCATGTCATTTTCCGGTAGACGTCAAACATTAGAAAGGTTTACCTTTATGGAAAAATGATTGCTTTCTCCATTAGAGCTGGTTTTCTTTGCTTCTTCCTGCTTTTACAGATTTATTTAATAACAAAAACAAAACCAAAGGCGGAGATGTATTGTTGTTGCAAACAATGTCAACATATCATCCGATTGTAACGTTAGATGTTATGACAGGTTGTTCATGTTTATGTCTATGATAACAAAAGCCACCCTTGTCGGAAAAAATCTCTTCCTGATCAAACATGACATGTGTCAATAAAGCAAAAGTCCGCTGTAATCTTATCCCGGTCTTTTGTTTGTGACTTTTTCATCAGACTGCCAATTTTGGAGTGTTACACCCCAGAATCTCACGGATGGTTTAAAAAGTTCGACAGGGGTCTGGTTGGGGTTCGGCATATAATAGAAGGAAATGGGAGTAGATAGAGTGTATCATTTTCACAACCAACATAGTCCTTTGAGAATTATTTTTTATCGGGAAAAACACTACCTTGACAAAACAATACTGATGTAAAGGTTAGGACTGTTTGTATTTATAGACACAATTCTTCCCTGAGATTGTAAACGGTGATACGATATTATAACGTGACTTTGACGCTATTTTTTTATACTTGACGCGGGAATACCACGTATCTTTTTCTGCCAATTTAAATATGAAGACGGCTACAGTCATGGGTGTAGTTCGCTTAACTGTCGAACAGGGCCTGGTAGTTCGAAACAAGGTTTGTCACTAACGCTGGCGTTACTTAACTTGGCGTTATCTCCTTCAGTTAAGCCTTTAGACTAGATCGACGCCATGTTAAGTTTACGCCAGCATTAGTGACAAAACTTGTTTTGAACAACCGGGGCTATCGTAAACTGTCATGTCGGCTGTATTTGTCAATATAGTACCACATCGCCCCTGCTAAAAAGGGCCCACTGGTATCTAACCATGTGTGATTGCCATGGCATACAAAATGTTCTTTTGGTCATGGAGGCAACGTAGACGGTATTCGTGAACTGATTGACGGCACTGTTTAAGAAAGGATTAAAAGCCCGTCTCGTCTGCACAGGAAGCATTATTCTTTCAGATTTATTTCTTTATCTAAGTCCCACTCATTAGACGTCTACTCTTGGCTGGATATTGCAAAGCCGTACAAGAGCGGAGACAAGCTTATACATAGCTTCATTACGGAACGGGATCAATCCACTTTAGATTGTTTTGTCTGGGAATATTTTATGTCGATAACACTGCTTTTGGTTCACCCCGTTGGGCGAACGAATCTGAGCTGGGGTGGTCCCGTCTGCAATATACATTGTGCCTGTATACTCTTGTCCAGCAAAGGGAACATACTCCGGCTCTTGATATTTCAAATATTTTCGTATTTGTCGCAGGATCGAAAAAAAACTGAATCCTTTGATGCCGAGCTTCCGATCTCAATTTCGATCTAGTATCAATTTGAATGGCAAAAAACATCCAAGTCCGAAACCTGTATATTCAGTACTGTACATCTTGTCCCGCAATGTTTTGAGATCGCTAATTCTTGTATCCCGAGACTGGTGACGCAAACGCATGAGAGTCAGGATGGTACTATACGATGCAATCTAAAGCCTGCATTGGCTCTGTTTCAATCCAATCCAATTTAGTCGTAGAACAAGCGCCGCGGACAAGCAGTGTGAGGCTGTAAAAGATCACCTCCGCAGAACCCAATGCGTTTTATTACCTAAATTATGGTGAAAGGCAGGCATGTCATTAGTATCTACAAGAATTTAAGGTTCCCCAAGGTATAAACCGACCACAGACACCATGAATCTCTCCTGTATCGCTGAGTGTCGCATTTTCAATCAGACAAATTTCGATTTATAACCACTTTGTCATTGTAAGACTATAAGAGAGGATATATACGGCATATGTCTTCAATGGATTTCGTTACAGTAAAACCTTTTCCAAAGAGTCAGTGCATGGGATAGTTCAGTATCGACACACAATGCTCGGAGATCGCAGTCCCTTTAACACTAAGCTCTACAAGGGACTTCCATCCACTCTCTCTGTGGTTTGCATCACTAATATTCCGCAAGAGAGGTCAAAGTGGCTTTGACTTCTTACTGAATAGGCTAATCGCGTCTGGTTGGATACGAGCTTTTCTTTTGGCTCTATCCACAGACATTTGGAGACCGAAATTATCACTTAGATGGAAAAAAGCAGTCGCATAACCGCTGGAGACCATGATTCTGTAACACACCCGAATTATGTGTTGTTCAATCGGTTTGGAGAATATTGCCCTCTCCTATGTATACTATCATATCAACTACGTGTACATGTAGCTGGAAAGCAAATGTTTAAAATGAATTAAACAGAGTTGTTGAAGACAATCGATCGCCTGCGTGAAAAGCTCCGTAGTGCTATCGGAGATTGGGCTAATAGTGCTTGTAACTTATTTGGATCAACCTTGGATGTACAATACAATGTTGGTTTAACAAACTTAGTTGTTTACTTGTAATTTTCTGTGTGGAAAAGCATCATGATTTGTATTTTATCCGCGTTCCCTGGGGGTGCAAAGTTGGCTACACCAGTCAAATAGACGAACGTTACATTAACCATCTCGACGCACGGGCCAACTTTCGAAGCTTTGGGATGAAGAGATGTAAGAAAAAAGACTAATTTGGCTCCAGTATGGCTGTCTTAAATGGAGTATCAGAGAAAAAATCAGTCCAAGAGGCTCAAATTCTACAATTTTTATTTGTCGAAATCGCGGGGGATCTGAGTCATGGACTTGAGTTGCCAGAATCCTCTTTCAGACACCAAAGAACTTTAAATCGCTCTTCATGTATGCTAACGATGTGGCAAAGTTTTATTGCGTGTTGAATTGTCCAAACGAGAATCAACGGATAGATCCACTAAAATTAAACCGTGGCAGTAATTGCTACATAGGATTCACGTGCCAGTTAATTGCACATGTAGAAATACTATTCCCTGGCGAATGATTCCGGGGGCTTGATAAGTATCACCAATCATCGAGTATTGATACATATGGGATTTCTTTGTTTTCACTGATGTTTGGCATCAAACCCGAACCTCAGCTGTTGCGGGAATTGCCCGTTTTAATTGACAGCAATCGAAAAACACCAATCCTCTGCAATCCAAACGGCATATTAAAACAGTCCACAGGGCTTTCCGAAGCGGTCGAGTCATCACAGCAACCAGATGAAATCCGACCTTGAGCAGATATTGAACTCGAATGCTCAAACTCGCTTTAATAATTAACGCATCTTCATGTTTACGTTGCAACCCCGCATTGACGTTAATTGGTGTGATCTGCCACCATGGCACACAGTATACCCACTCATTACACTTTATGACACGACAATCTCCAGAGGAGTTGACAACTTGTTTAAAGTGCGTGCCCCGAAATCATAATTCAGCGCGGCGGCGTTTTCGATATATTTTTGTTAGCTTCTGTCAGTTTAGAAATATCTTGATGACACTTACCAAGTACATTATGTCACCTTGGTGTCCAATTTGCATCCAAATGGGGTCTAAACTTGTAGAAGTGTCGATAAACTATCTATTTCACTCATAAACACCATGATGATTTCCTACTGCGGGTTTGACGATGGTTATTCCGATGTTTCGCTGGCGTGAATATCAAATTTAGTTTCGCTAGTTTCGAGGTTATAATATTTTCTGGCGCAAAACTTACATATCATCCTCCTCGCGCGTGACCGGAACTATAATTATTGATGACGGCGTTCCGTCTCTGCTTTGAGTGGCCGCCATAGTCACAGATTGGCGGAGACTTGGCCATTTCATTGGGAAGTTTTTTTTCAAATCCCCCGAAACGTCCACTTGAACTCCTATTCCATTGTTCGACTTTGAAATCAGGAGGTCAAACAATAATGGGATAGGTGTTCACAGTCCCGATAAAGTAATAGAGTGTGCATCTGAAGAATCTGAGAATGTATAGTCAATCTTATTCATCTATTCCCTCTACCTTTGATAATCAGCTTGGTCACGTTGCTATGATAAATAATTCCCCAGCAGTTGTTATTTCTTTGTTATCAGTTGGTAAACAAATGTCAAATATGTTATGTGCTCGGTCAATGATAAAGCTAACGGTATACGCCAAGCGTGCCAAGGGTGAAATTATCTTTGGCCAGGTCGTGGCGCCAATAACTTCATATCTGTTAGTGTCAAAAAGATTACCTCCTTTGATACTGATAGTGAGAGATGTGATCTTGTTAAGTTTACATCGCCAGCATATTCTAGGCCCTCACCAAGAAGTAAAGCAATCATCAAATGGGGTAGTTGAAAGAAAAGCATCAGAAATGCAGGAACGAAACACAGAAACGAAACAGAACAGGTTTTTATAAACCTTCGAATCGAGGTCCATCGCGGCAACTAGTTTTTGAATGTGTCTGTGTTTCGTTGAGTACCTGTTTCTTGTTTTACAACTACCCCATCAAAAGCAAAAAGTGGTGAGTGTGAAGCCGAAATTTTCATCGGCGCCCTTCCAGAAAACTTGTGTCGAACCATCGCTTACTGTTCCTTGTTATACAATTATAAGTCAATGTCTTTTCGGTAGCTTGTCGTCAAGAGAATTAAGTGAGCAAAGACGTAATTGACGTGTTAATGTGCCATTAATTAGTTGCAAGGACCTTTAAAAGTGGCCATACTCATTTTAATTTTCCTTCGTGTGATCGTGTGACGGCAGTCAACCCCGGTACACTTGGCACAGTGTTGTCCATCCCTCTCTCGGAACGGCAATTATATTAGTACGAAAGCAAAAAGGAAATATTGATGGCGGACACTCTTTATATTTTCGCTGGCCAGCAACGGTTTGCGGACGGTTGAGAAAGGGACGGGGGCGGCTTGAGTGTATGAAATAGATTAAACATAACAGCGATCGTCCCAGAAGGCAAAGTTTAGGACAGATCATCCACGAGATGTATTCAAGAAAAATGTAACATTACACAGTCAAGGGATTTCTGTTCAGAATGGTGCAAACTTGGCCATCTGCGTGTCGATGAGTTTTAATGCAACACATATACATTTGTTGCTGCAGAGCTGTACTTTTTAGAGAACTATATGATTAATGCTCGTGCCAGTGTATGTTTTCTTCGGTTTTTTACATCCTTTTTGCTGACAGTATTCAAGTGGTTTCGCTTCCCTATTCTCTGAGGACCATGACTACTCTTTCTGTAAAGGTTGACCGCCTTCCTTTATTTTTTCATGGATTCATTTTGCATTCCTTTGAGCATGCTATTGTAGAGTTTTTGGGAAACAGATAACGATTTCGTGAGAGTTATAGAGTAGTCCCATAGGCATTGCCAGTGGAACATATTGCATAAGTGGCAGTACGCTAGCCAATTGTCACATTGATGAGAACAATATTTCGAAGGTCTTTGACAAGAGACGGTGATTTCCTTTAAGAAGTTGTCGTCAAAATGTCGCTTCCTTCCTATCTCTGTCAATTAAGTGCTGAAAATCAGCTTGGTATACGCTACCCTTTCTATGCAGCTGTGAGTATCAACATAAATCTGATAAAATGTTTTTTCATTTCTCCAATGCTTTTCACAAATCATAAATTAAAAAAGTTTTTCAACTTTTAAAAGTAGCAAGATCATTAAAATGACTAGTGCTCGAAGGCCACACCCGAATGTAACTTTGACAATGACCTGGAAGTTCTGAAATTGATTTAATACTACTTCAAAAACTTAAGAGCCAATTTGTTACTTATTGGTGATCGTGACTGCAGTGACGCCTTTCCGAATTCATTGATACGTTACTCAACACGCAAATTGGGATTGCGTTAATAGAATTAATCAAAATGTGATATACTATGCTTTGTTTATTTGTTCCATTGGTTTTGTACCCGTCTCGTGTTCCCGTTAATGATCTCGTAAACTTCGCATGTATCGAATGAGCATTCCGATTACTCCGTAATGAAATCATACTTGGTTCATTAAACAACTATTGGTCAGCTGAATAAAAGGTTTTAATCAACCGAGTAGCTATTAAAGCTGGTGTTGTTGCTTGATTAGAAGTGAGCGCCGAGGGAAATCGCGGCGAGAGGTTTTGGTTGAGTCGCGTGGCCGCCGAAAGACGATGACGTGATGGATGTATCGGTAAGGTAAATGAAATGAAAATCGAAAATTGAAAATGAGAAGTTGCCAATAACTCTGCAGTGGTCTCAGACTAATCAGCAATCATTTGACAAATTAGTGCCGGTCACGCACCTGTTATAGGCTTCTGAGGTGGCTTTTCAATGATTTTCACCATGGCACCTCTTTTTAGGATGCGCTGTATGGTTCAAATCCACTGACAGGAACACGTGCATGGGTAGTAATCTGGAAACACAAAATATATTAGCCCCATGGAATATTTAATTCCTGAAGTTGTTTTAAAAAACGTTATTAATGTTAAATCCCTTATCCAGTGCATAATAAAGCAATTCATATTTTTAAAGGGGACTATTTTCCGACCGGACCTTTGTTAGAGGTGCGTGACCTGCGAAACACACTGCCCCGCACTTATTTTTACGACATTGTTCAAAGTCCTCGCTCTTCCTATTTGTCAGCTGCTTCTGTCGTAGGTTAGTCGTTCCCAATTTTACGACACACTAAACATGTTTAATTCTCACATCTTCCTTAAGTGTAAATGGCAATGTCTTTCCAAAATCCATTCGTTTGCAAGTGATAAATAAAAGTTACGATGCCGCTATTGCGTGCCATACTATTGATTGTATTCTAGAGTTCCCTTGTACCAGGCGGAAGAAAAGTTAATTAGTCAAATCTAAATATGTCTTATATCTTACAAAATAAAATGTTTGCAAACAGTATGAGCATTGATTGTACGTTTGATTTACTTGTATATTAATACTCTATCCACTTACATCTATAAGGTCAGTTTCTGATTCACAAATTCTGGCTTTTTTCTTCCGGGTGGGGTGGAATGATTAAATGTTTTGCATTTTGGTTGTTTCTAAAATACACTCACACAAAGCCCTGTTGAAATTGGATCTCTTACACGAGCTGTTGCACTCATATACATGTTGCAATACGCTTTGTTGACTCTTTAAGTTGCCATTGGCAAACATATTCGCGAACGTTAGGAACGCCGATGGTTCTGCTTCTTTTAGAATATCAGCAATCCTCAGAGAGGAAGTGCTTTCTAGATCCCGCTGCACGAGGGTGTCAACGCAACTTACCAATGTTACATTAATCCGAATCGATCATCCACGCAATGTTAACACATATGTCGAATCCATGATCGATTGCCGTGGGCATAAGAGGCTGGGGCAACATTTCGATGACCAGTTCACAGAAAAAACGGACGATCGGTGTGTGCTGGTCTGCTGGGATCGCAGACTTCAAGTAAGATAATCTTACTTCTCTGGATACCGACCCTATAAACAGTCTCGAACGGATTAAAGAAAAATACGTTGGAATAATGTGCCCTGCTCCTTAAATAACCACTGAAGCCACCAATATGAAGGGGAAAATGAACTATCATGCCCACGTTCCTTTTCTGTTTTGTAGACGGTATTAGCAATAATACATGTATATGAACTCACCTTATATATTTTTGTTGACAGATATATTATAGACGCCTATTGGTGTATTGTAAAACGGATATCAACTGGCACTAGCTTGAGTCTCTGTCATATCCATTATCATTTAATGTTGTCCGATCGCATACAGCTACATGTACCTGATCCAGATACTTAATAGGGTACAGTGGTATTCCAAATAGGGCACAGTCATTGTTATAAGAGGACATCAAGTCTCGAGAAGATCGCTTTAAAATCATTATATTGTGTTATTACAGACGCGAGTTGAATAGAAGTTTTCCTTAAACCCAAATCTTTATGTCGACTGATATTGACAAGACGATTTCCTTAATTTAAGCGGCTTGAGTCGAAACGCCCGGACAACGCGGCGCTGAGATCGATCATTGGTCAGACACTTGTCTCAGCTTTGTTCACAGTCGCGACGAATTCGCGTTAACAAACGGCTTCTGTCAGCAACATTCCCCCATCTGAATTAACAGCTGTCCTAACTTCTGTATCTCGTTTGGCCAGGACCCCCAAGCCGGCGTTATCTCGTCAATAATGACCGGCGACCGATCTGAAGATATACTGGCCAATTTCGTCCGGACACCTATTCTACCCGAGACCCGTCCCTGCGGGCATCAAAGTATTCTGCAATTAACACGGCTGCGGGACAGTGAATTTAGGGATGGGTTTGACATATGCCCCTCTCGTTCATGACGGATTTGATCATAAATCAAGGTATCATACTGTTAACAGGATAAAGCTTGTACATTAGGTAGGTTGCGAGATGTTGATGTACCCAGTGGTCCCCAGCGTCGAGACGCATGTTGCGGTGTCATCGGTCCCCCTAAAATGAAAACCTTGTGGCACCAGATGAAATCACAGTATCATTGCCCGATCACATACCAAACCTCACCGGCTATATTCACCCTCGGATAGATAGACCTCTCCAGACCTGTGTTAGAATATTAGTACAGCTTTCATATTATGGGAACGATCCTGACTTTGCGATTTCAACTGACATATTACCTTTTTCGATCTGGCTGTCCGATTTTCGACTAAAGCCGAAGTCATCCTCGCGTTTCCCTTGATACCATGCGAGCACTCAAAACAGTCGCGTCCCACCATTACGACCAGAGGCTAATCCCCTCTAGCATCCTCGTCAAGCCGTGTAGCTACCGCGTAAGCCCGCCCTAATGTTTCAAAGAGGATTATCAAAGACTTTAAACAGGAAGAACTGAGCGGTAAACAAGATACATCCTCCTTATAAGGATTTACTACATATTGAAATTCTTTCCCAGGGCAAGATTTTTAATGATAGGACGATTTAAGGTCACCAACCACGTATCAAGTTTGTTCAAGTATTCTCTCTGAACAACATCCCGACAATAAGACTGCAGCAAAGCTCTCGGGCCATTTACTCTAAATGTCTCCACGTTCACAGAATAATGAACATCTCTATAATAAGCTGAGCAACAACCGGCGAAGATAATCTTAACTTCTACCAGGCAAGCATCCTAATGATGCCGATTATTCCCTATAGTCTAATCTCAAGCAACTGCGGTAGTTTCCAAACTACACATACTCATCGTTAGTGTTTGGCTAAGTGTTCTATTCTGTGTCTGAACATTCGTGTTGGCGCTAGATTGTTTACCATTCAATTTATTCATATCATCAAGAGTTGATAAAGTCTTTATAAATTCTGGATAACAAAAGTTCCTTTCTTCTATAAAAGTTCAGCATCAGACTAGTCGTTATGATCTGAGTTTAAACTTATTTTCAGAGAGCCTTTCGGCTGGGAGCGCATCTGAGGGATGACCCCCTACAAACAAGGCAACAAGCAACTTGAATCTTTTCGGCTGTTGTGATCATTGCCTATTGCCTATATAACTGCCACGCCCGAACATTGCGTTCCAGGTTCCGTCTTCGTGGCTGCTCATTTCTCCCACTTCTATATTTTTCAGGGCTGGGCCATCGTCTCCGGCGCGCTGACCATCGCGACAATCATCCTCTTGGCATGCACGAGCCACCCCGACCTTGTCCAGCCCTACGTCTACAACAGCACCATCGGTGGGCAAAACATAGACAAACTCATTCCCGGAGAGAAAATGAAACGGGCGCTGCTGGCGGAACCGCATCCAGTGATTGTAATAATGGACCAGACAGTCAATATCATACTGACTTTAGAGTTCATGGTCAGGTTCCTAACCTGCCCGGGAAAGCTACGCTTCTTCGCAAAAGTCTTAAACTGGGTGGACTTCATCACGTTTTCGACTTATTGGAGTTTCATTTCCATGTTCGCTGCCTTCGAACAGTCGCCGAAAGATGCCGCCTATATCGTCACAATGAACGTATTTTCCGCCTTGGTGACGATTCGTATCTTCCGTATATTCAGATTAGCGGGTATATTCAAGGGATTACGGGTGTTGATGCTACTTGTGAAGAAAAACTTCAAAGAGTTGCTAACATTGATTATGTTTTTCATGATTGGCATGCTCATGTTTTCCACCATGATCTTCTTCGCGGAGTTGCACATCGATGATGATAAGTTCCCAAGTATTATCCACGGACTCTGGTGGTCCATTATAACCATGACCACCGTAGGTTACGGGGACATCGTGCCTTCCAGTTCCACGGGGCAAATGGTGGGTGCCGTGTGTGCGCTGTGCGGCATCCTACTCTCTGGACTAGCCATTCCCATCATCAGCAATAACTTCAATCTGTATTATAATTACAGTTACGCACAGGACGAACAGGATGAAATAGAGGGGAAAAATGACCCAAACAGTCGCGAAAATGGCGATGTCCCTTTAAGTGCCCGAGAAAAGGCAGGTAGCAGAGGCATCCGCTATATCTACTTCTACGAAGCGTGAGGCCTTTGGTCGCGTTGGTACGGTGGCACCTAATTGGTATTCAACACAATATACAGCAAACAATATTTCAAGAAATCTGTCTTTATTTCACTCGTCTAGTACTCTTATTTGATCATATAAAACTCCCTAATAGATCTTCAGTCGGACAACATTTGCTCAATCTGTCATAAACGTATCCTATCCTAGCTTGAGCTATTTTCTTATTAGGATTGATGGAAAAAATGAGGCCCATGCATAAAGAATTTCTTTGGATATTTCTTGAAAACCACGTGGCGATTTGGGCTTCCAAGTTTTGTAATATCACTTAGGGGCCACTGTGTATGTAGTATCTATCGGCACTTTATCCATTGGAGAAATATGTATGTCTTCACTTTTTAATCTGTGATACTTCAAAACATATGCTTGCCAAACTAAGTTGAAATGCACCAAGTTTAAAAAAAGTTCAAGTATTAGTGCCTACCTTTCTTCCAAATGGAAAGGAAATAAAATATCAAACAAACAAAACAAAGGTTAACTCCTCTTCCATTCCGCCTTTTGGTTTGTTATCGTTTTCTATGAAATCTTGACACAGGACATGTTTTGCCCGAGTATAAGGCAACCCAATAGGCTGCGCTTATCTAATTCATTTCAGAGTGCGGAGTGGTTTCCGTTCAAAAGCGGGCTGTCCACAAAATACCGTGAATTTTCATGACATTTGTATCAACAGTGCTATTTTCCATCGCGAAGATTTGAGAAATGTAACGAGCGGGCCCAATTTGTGTGCGTGTGTGACTGAGTGAATGGCAATGCACTCTAGAAATAAAGGTATATGACCTTTTGAAAACCTTTTAAAGTTTTTCGGTCAACACAAATATGCACAGGAAGAGGTTTTCCGGTAAAATGAACTACTCCTAATTGATTTTGATTTTCTGAAACCGGGTGTTTATTAGTGTTGACCCAAAAAACGATCAGGTTTTGAAAGCTAAAAATCCTGTGCAGTCTCTTTACCAATAAAAACAGAGCCTGGTAAAAAAACCTCGGAACAGATCCATCAACCTGGTACAATGTATATACGTGTAGGTTTGATAATGAGAAATGAGCTGTGATGCAACAGAAAATGTTCACATTTGCTCTGTAAAAATCAGTAGTCCGGCCGGTGTAGAGGTGCGAAATGACCGAGAATGGAATGGCCGGGTGATTCTGTTGTGCACTTCAATCTCTGATCTATTGACGGTTATGGCCTCTATATGAAACCATATAACATAATGCGTCAGTGAGCATACAATAGGGCCGAACACTTTTTCCAGGAGGACATTTCGTACTTCTACACTGGCATTGTGTTGAGATAATCCTTTTATCTCGAATTCAACATGTCCGGGGAACGTGATTGTAGATAGAACTGTTACTTTCTGGTTCAGAGACTGGTGCATGCGTTTGAAGTGTGATTGGCAGTGGTTGATTCCGCCAGAAGTGGGGGCTTTCGTTAGCAAGTAACGGGGACGATTTTTCAGGGACATCCCGCCCCGGAAGCAAGTACATTTGAACTTGTAAGCTTTTTACAGTCTTCAGATCACCGAAAAAGACATATTTGGCACTTTGATTACCATATTTTTCTGGGGAAGGGCCCCAGACGGTTGTAAGATCGCTCTTCCGGTGCTGACTGCACGACATGTATAGATTTATTTAAGATATGCGCATTTGTGCTGATGAGCCAGATCGCAAATTCCACTTCTTTACATGTATCATAAATACATTACTAAAAATAAACTATACCATTTGCGAAAGCTAACCGTTCTTAAGCCTATTCCGAGATCGCAATTTTTTTCGGTGCGCACGATAGTGCTGCTGAAACCTTTCCAAATCTTAATTTAGATTTATCAATCGTATCATTAGATAATAGTTTTTCCTATAAATACCAATGTGTGGACCATTTTTTCGTTGCACTGGCAATTCCTTTCTCATTAATGTGTAGAATATTTTACCTCTAATATGTAAATCTTCATTCTGCTAACTTGCTTATAAAGATGGATATTGTATGTCATTTCGACAGTGAGTGAGTCATAGGAAGTGTGCAATCCCCTTCATCGAATTCTTAAATGGTTTGACTCTGCAAAATCCCCTAACACAAATCACACGCAAATGTCCGGGGAAAAATGTTCCTATAGGGCGCATATTTTCTCTAAGGTGTTGAAAGTCATCGGTCTCCATAAACCATATTAAAATCTGAAATCGATCTAAAACTTATTGGCATTTCCTAAAACACCCACAACTATTTGGAGCAGAATATCTGATACCTCGTCCATAATAAAAGTTGCGCTAACAGCATGAGGCATTTGGAAACATGATAATAAGTGTATCTGGTATGGTTCTGTGACACCCTGTATAGTTCGAATGCCTCTAAACATGTAAACAATGCACAATGTTGCCTCTTCTATAGATGTAAATATTTGTACAAAGTGATTTTGCATCAGCGTCTTGTGTTTTTCTATGAGAAACAACTGTGTGTACTTCTAAAGAAAAATAAACAGAATTATTTGCAACGATTTCTGACATACGTTATTACAAATTTGTGAATGATGATGACCAGAAAGACGGGCTGTCGGAGTGAGGCAGTGGATACATAAGCCGCGCCTGTCAACCCTGAGGTCCTGGGTTCGATCCTGGTCGGCTGTCTACTCATGTGATATACACTTTCTCTTACGGCGTAAATATCCTCCGGGGTTTCCGGTTTCCTCCTGTACATTACAAAAAAATTGCCAAATATTGGAGCATAATAATGTCCTATCTGATGCTCAGCTCTCAACTCAAAATGACTCTGTGTGCCCTGAACTACGCTGAAACCGTTGAATAAACCATGGGCCTAACAAACGACAGCTCCTTTAGGTCCGTGGCTAACTCAATGAGTTATACAGTCCAAGAACTCAACGGTTAAACAATATTTTCAGTGTGGTTTTGACCCCATCTCTCTCTGAAAAATCGATTATCATGAAAACTGGGGGTTAGTTCTCGAACCCCATGCGCCGATTTGAACCATCCTCCGGAGTGGTCGGCCTCGGACACCTGGAATCGGTGTGTACCTCGTTTTGTACAGCTCGGGTTCAGGGGGACTCCGTCCATCGATAGCCTCCGCAGCAGAACCTCCAACGTTTAGATTGCCTCACTCATGCACTAATCTTACCCTGAGATTGAGATGATTCAGCAAGGATCTCAGTCAAATACTTTACGAGAATGACGCCAGGCTAGTCCTTCCCCTATATTATATAAACATCGTTGACTATGCAATGTGTCGACGGAAAGGCCTCAGCCGAGTTGGCATTATGGAGATTATGACGGCCGCGGCACCTCCGGCCCAGCCGTGTCTAACACAAATCACCGGCCTGAGTGATCCATTATTCCGTACTAGAATCTGGAATCCCACGACAGGCGAGATGAGAACCATTCAAGCGAGGAAGAAAGGTGTCAGATTCTATGCGACTTGCTGAGTGATGGCCAGCGAGATTTACGAGCTGTGGCAAAACGGTGCCCAATCGACAGTATGGTCGATAGATTTCCGGCAGCATTATACCCGCCCCATCTTTTCTGACCGGTGAAGGTTGATGACACGAAAACGCCGGACCAAACCCGGAGGACGACATCACTGCAAACCGTTTTATACGGCGTACCTATGGCCTAACAAACATATCTTTCTATTCAAAGCCAATTCCTTTTTAATTATTCACAAACGACATCGTGTTGCGTCTTTTTCCTCTCGAAGACACCGATTTGACATCGGATACATAACAGCCAGGATAAGGAGAGATTCTAACTAAAGGTTGCCCAGTGGTGGCACGAGACCAGTCTTTCACAGCCAAAATATGGCTTAACACATATATTTCTGCTTTTTCATTGACACGGTTATCTCAATTCTCCATTTCGCAGAGTCTGAAGAGGGCACAATCTGTGCCAAAACAAGACCAATGCTTTTTGGAGACAAAATCGTGCCTTTTGATTGTGTCGTCTCCACCACGAACACACGACGGATTCCACTTCGGACGCGGTGTCCCCAAGGACAACGACGTCATTATCGCCTAATCAGGCGACGTCTTTCGAGACTGTGTCTCGGGGGACTATTGTCTTCAACGATACCGACGCATCCTGGACGTAACTGGTATTTCCTAATACACGATGTGGTCTATATCAGTTCATGTATAGTCCCGGTTGATTAATGTCCCTTGTTATCAAGTTCTTTTCTCAGATCGCCCATTATGAGATTTATGGATGTCCATCAGCCTTTTACAAGCTAAGGCTAATGGCTCCACGCTCAAATGGACAAATTTAATTCTTCTCCTTTCTCGTTAGTACTCTTAATAAACCACTAACACGGTGTTCATAAATAAGATTATCACAACGAAATACTCTTCCTAATGGCTATTCCGGTATGCTTTCATTGGTGGAATGAGATGTTTGTTATGAATTGAGATAGTGAGATCATTCAGTGCGTGTCGGACAGCCATTTTCGAGGAGTAGGCCTACTTGGATGAGCGCCATAGTCTGATTGGTTGACATTCTTGAAATTTTCGATTGAATCGAAGCAGCAAGGTAAGTCATTTGCGCATATGATAAATTATTTTAACCAACCTTTTTTTAGAAAGTTTTGATTACAAATATTAAAACCATAATGCGCTTGATATACATGTAGTTTTAGACTTGCTGGGGTAAGATGGCAAGTGATGTGACAGATCGAATGACATCGGAATTTCAGGAACCTTTGGTTTTTTCACTTTCCTGTAAAACCTCTATGTACGTTGAGCTTATTCGTGTTGGGCGAAAAACCTTTGAACGTTTTTCAAAAGCCAAATAGAACACTTATCATTTCTGAGCGTGTATAACCGTTAATATGAGTTGAAAGACTGCATGTTGCGGCCATGTCCTCTCCACCGCAGGCCTATCTGTCTCGCTTATGAGCATAATATGAGCATAATAATTATAGCTTTATGTACCATATTCAATAACATAACAGTGCAGTTCAAATTTGATGTGCCATTTTCTTAACAGCACAACATACACCACAGATCTTTCGGCCCGTGCATAAACTGTATTTACTTGATGAGAATCTGATTGACAAATACCTACAGAAAAGTGAGTTTCGCTAATTCTGGTCGACGACAATTGAATATTTGTCTTGACAAAGCATCCAAGTTTAGACTGGTCTTCATTGAGACCTTTCAAACTGAAGACAAACAATTTCCGCTTGTTCGAGATAGACAGACATGACGTATTCGATTACTTGCGCCGTGCCTCTCGTGTTGGCGCCAGCATTGGCCTAGCCCGCCGATGTGACCCACTCGCCGAGCAGGTTGCTGTGGGATAAATTGGCGGCCGAACGTACATTTTGAGAAAAGTTGGTAGTCGATGCTTTCAACACGGATTTGCGATGTAAGAAAATCCGTTCTACTTTGTCCTTCAAAGTCACACTAATTTGCACCATGTAAAGTGTTTTTTGGTGGTAACTGCTAGCGGTTTTTTGCGATTCTGAAAACCTCTAATTTGTTTTTAATATTACCGAAAAACCTCTGCGGGGTGCATATCTGTGTTCACCGATAACCATTCAAGGTTTTTCAAAAGCTCAAAAACGTATATCCATGAGCGTAGTACAACAACCTAGGGCTAATATTCAAGGAACAGTGGATAGTACGTGTACATCTTAACAGCCGACAAATTAAATTGACTTCGAGAAGCATCTGCACGACGGGACAAGGAGACTTTAACCAAAAGTCAATCAATCGTTTTTAAAGGCGATGTTAGTTTATGATAAGACTGCTCTTTTTGCGCGACACTAAAATATTGACGAACTGAATATCCTGAATACCCTATACTGTGTGTATTTTGCTCTGCTGGTCATGTTATTCCTTTTGGCAAGGACAGGCTAAATTGCTTAATTGGTCTGATAAGGCAAAACTGACATGGCCGATAGACCAAAAACGTTGCTGTCAAAATATTGTCTAATGGCTTTAAGGTAAAGAAACCACTAAGCAGGAATTCGCTTAAAGACTTGTGCGAGTCAAGATGACTTCAAAGTGCCATTCCTCACATCAACATTGGCAGTAACTGACCTCTTGACCTTCATAACATCTTGCGATCTTCTTCTTGTTATACTCTGGGTTCTTAGATTGGCACTACCAGATCTGAACTATTCCCATCCTGACAATATCAGGCCATGTTGTAGGCGCTTTTTGAGGATGAACTATGTTATACATTGTACTTTGTTGATGATGTCTCTGTCAACATGCTACTTTCGTCGTTGTTGTCGTTGTGATTCAAGTGAGTGTAAGTTAAATGCCGTTATCTGTCCTAACTGATCATGTTCACCGTAAAGCTGGTCCTGTAGGTTTCTGCTGCTGGCCAAAAATGTTCCTTCCCACGGCTGCTAGGCCTGGGCATCTTTTAATCATGGTTATCTTGGTAAGTAGCTCTTTCCAACTCCCAATTTATTATGGGGATGATATTTAGGTAGTGGCAGTGGCCAATTAGGAGGCTATGAAGATGGTTCTCTACAGATCATTACTCGAAGTGAAGTGTTGAGTGCTTCAAAATTGGTTTGAACGAAGACTACCATTTCTTCCAAAATCCAAAATCACGAGGATTATTTCATTTAACCAGCCTAAAACCACATAAAATAAACTATGACGTAGCACATAACGCTTTCGGCGTTGAAGAATGGCTTAATATTTTGTCAAGAATAATAAAAAAAATTTATACTTCGATCCAATAACCTGATAACAGTGAAAGGGAGATATGTGTGCACAACGTGTCTAATCTGTAAGCAAAAGAGATTAGAGGCCTACAAAATTTATGTAAAGTAGGCCTTAAATACCTATGTGTGTTAAGAAAAAATTCACGTGCCGCTGTAAAATAATTTGTTTAACCACAAGGAATGTGTTTCAGTCTAAAAAGCCTATTAAATGCCTGTAAGCAGTACAGATAACGCACGTGTGCCTTGGTTACGTTGACCCTGGTACTTTTGGTATATACTTCAAGACTGGATAACAGGCCTAATTCGCAGTTTACCCGAGAAGGACACTAACGGGAAGGTCTTCGTTTTGACAAGAACAAATTGAACATAAGTGTAGGATATTCGTACATGTAGATTGCTCTAAACGTCTCATGTTAACCTTTACATCAAATCATTGACCAATTCGTACGAGAAGGTTTATAAACTTAGACATCCATGCCCTTTCGAAAGGATACCCCATGTCATCGAGCATAACTTACTGACAAGAGTGGAGTATCGAATGAGGAATTCGTGAAGCGGATGAACAGGACTAAAAGGATGGTGGCTGTTGATATAAGGCTTAAAATTCTATTTCTTTGATTCCTTGGAGCGTATGGGCTAGAGGATTTTCGAGTGATAAAAAGGTTGAATTTCTTCCGGATGTGAACGTACTATTACGCATTAGGTATGAGATTTATGGTCTGCATGAACCAGTATAGAATTATATTGTATCGTCAATATTCATATTACCTTATCCAACGTTTGATCATCATTCCGGACATATCTTCCCAACTTGTAAATCAACTAATGATGACACATTAACTACACACTTCAATCGTGTTTTCGGCCACTCTATACTTAAACGGTTGATCGATAAATCAAAATTTGATCGGCCAACATTAATCAATGGTCCAATACATGTATAAACATTCTAAACCTTTCATGTTAAATATTCTAAACGTCTTATGTTGAATAAAATCTTTTCATGCTGCATATGCTAAACCTACCATCTTGAATATTCTTAGCCTTTTCTGCTCCATATTATACATCGTATGTCAATGTTCTGATAATTTATTCTATCATAGGTTCGTTTGGCATTGACAGAGATGAGGAGAACATATAATTACACACACAGGGGCCTGAAAGAGATGTGTGTGTGACATCAGATGGAAAAGATCTCTCTTCGATTTGCCTGTCCATTAGTTGATACAGGACTACATGTAAATAGTAGGTACATATATGCATTCAGAGGGGAAGGGGTCTGATGAAGTTCAGATGTTTTCTGAAATGATCATTGCAGTGTTTTTTGGTGTCTTCTTGACACGATCCCTCACTTTTTGCTAAATGTTTGAATGGGCACTTCATTTCTAAAATCCCCCAGTCCCCTTGTCTCTGCCTTTATAATTTCTTGCCAGTTTGTTTTAAAGGGTTTTTTTCTTCATACTTTTCAGGACCGGCATGCTACACTCGATGAACATTATGGACCCCGGAGAAAAAAGACGCCAACAACGACTGCGAGATGTAAAACGAGGCGCGGAATTCTTCAAGAAAGTCGAGACACTCGCAGACGTCTACTGGCGTGACCTTGACCCCACTTCACGTCTCGTGAACGTGAAAGGGCGCGGCCAGCGTCTTGCGCCGATAAATTGTGATTCTAATCAGAGTAGCTACAGCTCATTGACGATGACTGAGGATTTATCCACATCACGTATTAGTGATTTAAATCGTCGTGTGAGCAAGAGTCTCACGTCGTTGCCATGTTTACCGAAAACTGTCACGTTTGCTCTGAAGCCGACGCCTACAGAGACACCGGATGTTGACTCAAAACGTCTGCGCAAAAGCGACGGATCGCCTTCTTGGTCGACATATCTTCTGGATCGCCAGCCTCATCAGAGACTGGACCATCTTGTCGAAATAGATAGAAAGATGCTGTCAACTCTCGCAGAATCTCGCGAGAGTTTCTTCGATGCGGAAGAAGAGGAAATGGTTACAGAGAGCGAGAGGCGGAAGGTTATCGAAAGTATTCGCCGGTCCGACCGCAAGGATTATATGAAACAACGACATTACAACCACCGCTCGAAACTCTTGAAGGAATTCGAACACCCTTTGAAAAGAGACAATACGATGCTAATTCTAAACAGAGTGAACAAGTTGCTGGAGCCTGATGTTATTTCTATTCACAGCGCGGAGGGTAGTTCCAGGTATGAATGGGACAGAGGTAGTTCGGCCGATGTAGACGCACTTGAAGCCATCTTGAGGGCGGATGGGGTGACGGACGACCAGAAGGGTAGTGCGTCCCTGGTAGCAACGTCTTGGGAAGATGTGCAGGACTTTGAGGATTTCCTAAAGGCGCTCTGTGAGAACAGAATGACACTGTCCGAGAAGTGTAACTGGTGGTTAAATGACAAATGTTTGAGTGCATCGTGAAGGTTGAACCCCCTATTATTTCAAAGTGTACAATTTTATACATGAAAACAATATGATTGCGCACCTTCTTATCTTAAGGATCGACCATAGGCACTACCGTTTTGGCAAGAACTTGAAATCCTAAAGCTATTATCTTCAAAACGAAATGAATGCCGATTTCAAGGGTGGGAATCAGTTCTTTCGTTTCTGTCCAGGGTAATCGCATTTTATGTTTTCGGCACTTTTGATGGCGCGCTTCATCAGTCTGACAAGTATACTTGGGGTACAAATTTTCAAAAACGAGACCACCCTCCCCACGTTTTATGTAGCACTACCCCGAGTTGACGGAGCCGTAATTTTGTAATGTTTGCAAAAGGATCGACCATAGGCACTACCGTTTTGGCAAGAACTTGAAAAGAACTTGAAATCCTAAAGCTATTATCTTCAAAACGAAATGAATGCCGATATCAAGGGTGGGAATCAGTTCTTTCGTTTCTGTCCAGGGTAATGGCATTTTATGTTTTTGGCACTTTTGATGGTGCGCTTCATCAGTCTGACGAGTATACTTGGGGTACAAATTTTCAAAAACGAGACCACCCTCCCCACGTTTTATGTAGCACTACCCCGAGTGGACGGAGCCGTAATTTTGTAATGTTTGCAAAAGTTTCAGCTGGGTTCTTGGAAATACGATGTCCTCCACATGCGGATTCTGGGGCCGGCCGATTTCTGATATATTAGTGGTGAATTAGTTATACGAACATCCCCTCTCCCATTCGGGAGAAGATGTGAACAATTCAGTTCGGAATGAATTGCAACGAAATGTGGTAATAAGCAATCTCTTTATTTTCTACATTTTTGTGAATTTGATATGGAATAAATTACCAGTAGTTTACATTATGTACGAATGGCCTTATGCAAGCCACTTCGAGTATGAACCAATGCTATGAATATACAAAAGAAAACAAATATACCTTGCTTTTCCAAGTCATCAAGAACGAAATCGTACGCAGATTGGTCCCAGGAACTGCCGCCTATGGTGTTTTGTCATTTCGTCTATTGCGGAGCCGCCTACAGCCAACTCGTCATTGTCATTTCGATTATTGCCACTTCGTCTATGCCTTTTTGCCTACATGTAAATGTATGCATCACTTTCGATAACGGATCCTTGGTTTGGTATGCCCTTGCAATATTGTAAAGTTCATTTACGTAGAAGTACAAGCGTGTACGATAAATCAATTCTGGAACAAATAACTCATTTGCAGGACACTCAGTCTTAATAACTCAGTATCCTGGAGTTTTCGTGTATAGAAGACTGTGGTAGCGGGAGCTAGGAATCAGGCCCAGAATCAGGGAATCGTCGTCCATAAATACATTCACAAACGCCGTACTTCTTCGTTCGTCGTTTGTAGCTCTTCGTAAGAGAAATCGACAGCGATTTATCAATTACATGTTCAAAGTTTTGGGTTAATAGTCTGATATCACGATATAGGTGATCATCCGACTTTACACTTTAACCCCTTTCTGTCCTGAAACCTTTCAGTAGACCTCAGATGAGCTGCTCAACCAGCGCTACAATCTGAGCATTTCTGACCGGTATCCATTATACACCCTGGTGCAGAGAGGCAAGTAAGACAAAGAGACCTGCCTACAGTCTCACGCCGAAAGTGGGGATCGAACCTGGGATCTCTTGACCACTGGTCGAGAGTCCCAGCCACTACGCCACAGTGTTCAAATAAAGGTGACATTCATAATTCAACACACGAAATCTAATATAGGCAAACAAACAGACTGGTCAGACTGAGCAAAAGTGAATATCACAAAAATCTCAAGCATTATCTTCAAGAAATAATTGATTCCACAGCACAAGTTGATGTCTTCGACTCCCCTGAACATTTCCTCATCGGATAGATATCAGGGAAAGGGTTAATCACAACTGATTTCTTTCTCGGGCGCTTTGAAGGTCCAGGATCATCAGCGACGTCACACACATTTTCCCGAGTCCTGTTTGAAGAGGGTAATTGCCCTCGTGAATGAGTTGCCGCATTCGTTTGGTTCGAAGGTCCTGTAGAGGTAGCTCCCCTCTCGCCCGACGCGCCCTCGTCCGAATCCGGCGAAATATACGACTTCACTTTATCGAATTTCAAATTATGCGTCGAGTAGCTTCCGTACATTTTACACACGCCAGCAGCCCAGTATGAATTCACTGGTTCCTCTTTGGGCTCCGTCTCGGGGTCGACCCAAGAGGTGCCTATCATCAGCCTGAGCTGCTCCAACTTCTCATCAGATAGTTTTTGCTGGTGCCTCGCCAGCGCGAATTCAATCTCAGAGTCTGCGTTATCATCGGTGCCTGTAGCACACTGCTGTGGTTTGAGGAAAGCTGCAAAGAAGGAAAAGCTATATCATGATACTATCAATGCTCCCATGCCCCGAGGCAGCGCCACGGTTGACAGAAGTAACACATGCGCTTTCCAGGCTACGATACGGAACTCATTCGTGTAGATGCGTTTTTCGACCGGAAACAAAATCTAGAAAGTTTGTTCGAACTTCTACCGATTGTGGCGTTGATTCAAAGTCCTCACAGGATTATTGAAATCAAGTACACCCAGAAAAGGAAATTTTATTGCTTGAAGATTTTTTTATTCAGGGCTAGGTACTGGTATTGCGTTTATTTGGAAGTTGGGTAAAGGAAGCAAACATTCCACTAACTGTGCGGCCTGCATGTATCCTGGACCTGTTTGGATCCCAACGACCCCATACCTTTGAAAATGTTTGTGCCCGTCGAAATTGAGCTTGTAGTCCCCGTAGAGGTGGTACCATTATTCTCTCCTCCAACACTGCTGCTGAGTAAAGAGTCGATTTCCCGCCGACTGGAGAAACTGGACGAGACACAAGGCACCTGCAAATATCGAGAACAAAATTCAAATTGAATTTAAATTTTGGAACGAACCTGAGTCAGTACCAAGTGTTATGTATACAAGAATAAATAAATGATTCCCAAATATGTGTTAACTTAACTCCTCTATGTATAGCCTATAGCCTCCCTTTAAATAGACACCAAATCTAAGAAATAAACTGTAAGCATGGTAAACTACAAAAACGAAATGCTGCAAAAATTTGGCGTTCAAAAATGATACATACTCTTTGAATTTGCGGAGACAGTCGTGAGACAAATATTTTCGTTGCACAGCCACAGTTGAGTTTACACCTCTTGTCCAAGACTTTGACGTCTATGAAGAAATAGTACAGAATGGACAGAATGGCCTGGAATTATACAAAGTGATGTTATATGATCTATTTATGTCATTTGGTAAGGGATCATATCATCAAATTAAATATAATATTAGAATGTTTGTTTTTTCGATATGTTTGAGATGAGAACCTTGGTGATACAGGCAAGAAGGCGTGGTCGTGATTTCAAGTTTCATCTCTGGAAGCCACCCCACGGTGGCTACAAAGAAAGCCTCGCTTCAATTCACTTTGGGGTCAATAAAAGGGTATGCTCAGTAGAAGATTTAAATGCGAGGGTTTGGCATCGGTAGATTTTGAAATGTTATTCGACCAATCAGCTTTAACCATAACTGCACAAACTTACTAAAGAAGATTTAGTGGCTGCCAAAAGCTGCTGCCAAAGGGTGTCCTCATTGACAGCGACTTGGGCAGTCAGTACAGTCAGTAAAATCATGTGGAGAGAGACAACGACCACGTGGATAGAAGTAACGCTGAAAAACATGAGAGAATAATAAAAGATTGCGGTTCAAATTTCGTCTTCAGATTTTGAAGACATATCTTACTGTTCAATAGGGTCCGGAGTAATCCTACGATGTCCGAGTAGCACGCTAGCTATCATATTATGAAGTCGTGCTCCACCCGAGGATCGAACCTAAATGTATAATCTCAGAGATGCATTGTACTTGCCATGCTTGCGCTGGTAGCTAATATACTGATAGTTCGCTGAGGCTGACAAAATGAGCTCGCAGTCACATTTTAGAGGGATGGGCTTGTTGATCTACTGTTGGCTACCAGTAGTGCGGTATGGTTGTTCGTCCCATTTTAACGATAACAACAGTGTAGTGGCCTCTTTTACATGGGAATATACTCTACGCATTTCGTTTTCATATCCAATGTACGATATACTTACATACTCGCGTGGCGTTCTCTAATCCTTTGCATCTTTTTAACGCGCCAAAACCGCTTTGCCGACAAGGAGAGAAACACTAAAATCATCTGAAAAGAAAGAGCAAAAAAGCTGATAAGTCAACAGGTTAGGTATTATATTCACAATATTGACTTGATTAAACCAACAAACCGGCGTCTATTCTTTTTCAATATTTTCATAAGTGACATTTCTCGGCGAACAAAGATATTCAAATCATCTTTGCAATCCAGTCCCCCGGCCCCTCTCCAACTGCACGCACGCGTACGCAAAATTGACCTGGAAGTTTCAAACGCCCTCTACCATCTTGTTGCCTATACGTTCTAAATGAACGGCCCTCTATTGCAATGCTCTTGTTTACAATAAAAATTGGGAAGTTCCCTTGACTGGGCAAGGTTGGGTTTTTTGTATTTTTTAAGTATCACGGTTGTTGAAAACTGCCTTGAATGAAAACCTACCACAGTCATAACTGAGCAAATGGCAATAAAAAGATATAACTGATCAACATTTTCCTTGAGTTGATGACGAATGATCGGCTCTGCGATGGCCTGGGGATCATTCTGTTTATTCACCACCAAGACAATCTCAGCCACCAGCCACAGAATGGGCGCCACTGAAAACAAATTGAGAAATTAATTAGGCGCCGATGTGGTGAGATGAAGGACGGTTATCAGTCACATCGGATGAACATGCGTACATCTTCCTCAACCTGAACTTACCCATTCCGATTGCGACGAACTTCAGCTTACTGACTAGGTATGTTCCTCTTGAGGCGACGCGCTTGTAGAGTCGTCCCGACTCAACCATCACAAATGATAAGGCACACATGTGAAAGAAGTAAAATATGGCACGGAGGACCAGGAAATTCACCTGCAAAGAAATACAGAATTTTGATCCAAAGCTTCACGTTCTTGTTTACTGTCCGAGAATCGTGATTTCGCATATCTTGGTCTTGGCTGCTTTTTGGCGGTAAAATCCGTTTTAAACATAGACAAAATTACATTTCATCAAAGCTGAAATGCAGCTCATCCTCAACCACTATTTTTGCTGGTATAAACACTACAACAATACAAATTTGTCAATGGTTTTTTTTGATATGACAACAGACCATTTGCTTGCAACTTTTTGTAAACATATTCTTAGAATATTCTAGTTTATGATGGTAAAATTTGTTTTGGCCGTCATTACTTCAAAAAAAGCTTTATAGATCGTTTCAATACGGCCATTTTTACACTACATGAGAAACGATTTATCTTCATCATGAAGTCCCGAGACTCTGCCTACCAGTTTTTAAAGGTACATGTAGCATTTTTTTCTGAGCAGCTATAGGACCTCCTGTTGTTTTTTTTACCAGATTTGCAAAAATAGTTGCGCCTTTGCCGTTTCTCCAAACAAAAATTGGGAGAATCATAATTTGATTACCTCTTCCATCTTTGAGTAAACGGATGTAAATATCGTGCACTCGACAGCAATGATGAAGATTGGAAATATGATGGCGAAAAGCCGACTGTCGCCATCTGTTTTTCTGAAACAGAGTTAAAAATGTCCAAAAGCGTTAAGAAATTAAAAAGCTATCAAAGTTTACATGAACAATCGTTGGAACGGCATTAAGCACTTCCATGATGGTATGAGCTATGTCATGACTGACTGACAGGCTTGTACGGAGAAACCGTAAAGGCTCATAGACTAAGAGGATGGGAACATGTATGGAAAAAAGAGCGTTTGGAACAAATTGTATATTTCAGGATTTTATTCATTCTTTTCACAAATAGGCCCAGTCTTCAAGAGGTTTGCGAAAAATCATTGCCTAGCAGCCAATGTCTAGTGTGCCTTGTACATGTTTACTTACTCCAAAGCTAAAACATGACTAACAAACAGCATGGTGAAGACGGACATAGACACCAGGCAAGCGATGAAGAGGGCCAAGGTGATGACAGGACCCGGCACGACAACTATGGCCTGAAAAATAAAAGAGAGACGTAAGAGAAAGTGAGTGCAAGATTTTTGTTCGCCACCGCCAGAGGTGAGATCGTAAAGCTTCAGCCACTATGGTATTCATATCAATACTAACCTTGGGAGATTGAGCGGGTGCCAACAACGCGTAGTGACCCGGCTTTGAACACATACAACTGGTAACATTGTTGTTACTGATATCTTGCAGGACGACGCAATCTTTTAAACTCCAGGATTCTTTCCCATCTAACCTGGAAAAAGTGTATTCCGGTATTAAAATCAGGATCGTCCTGACCCTTTTGGTCTGATACAGCTATGAGATTTTATACATTCATGACATTTTAACAGATGAACAGTTGATAAGTAAACATATAACTGCAGCATTGGTGTGCTTGTACCACCTAAAGTATTGTATTTGTCTGGTAGTGAGCCTGGCGACGAAAAAAATAAAGTGGCGTGACGTCGATGTACACCACCTGAGAACCAACTGCATGCATGCGCAGACGGCAGCCATGACAGCAGAGTACATGCAACAAGCGGTAACTGTTTCGAGAAGGGAATAGCAAAATTTATGGCGCGATATTTTGGAGAGTAGGTGAGAACAGTGCATTGTTTTTCAAATGACTTACTTCTTACTCCATCTGGCGCAAGAATGATGATGATTATTATCTGTTGGAATCTGTAAACAAATAATATAGGGAAAGGTGGTAAAATTATAGCCATGGTGCAATATAGCATCTGTGTGCATTATTATGTAGTGCCAGCTGATTTCTACACTGAGTAAATATAATATGTTGTATCAGGGCCATAATTGCACCATTTTACCTTAAATGTGATGATAGAATGTATTTGATGTAAGAGTCAACAAGAAGGATTCTGGTTTCCCTTCCATCCAAATCGTCAAAGAACAATATGTTTCTCTATCAGTATGCTGAGTACTTCTCCATCCAATCCCAACCTTTAAAAAAATATACCAGTTGCTGGCATTAACATTAGGTTCAAGGCATATTAATAAAGTTAGGCGTACGCTGTGATCAATGAAACTTCGATTGGTTAACACACGTATCAATTCACAGTTCTTACCAGTTTGAGATGTTTCAGCGTAAATGTGACGTTCATTTCAATGGGAAGAACATCATAGTTGTTGACTATTATTATGGATTGGATATTAGAGTTGACGAAAGTGTAGTTGACTCTGAAAAGAAAACGAATATTCAGAATAACGAATTAGATTTCGAATCATCGCTTACTGCTCGTACATGTATATCTGCTGTTCTGGATACAAACAAAATCGAAAAAAGTTGCAGTAAGTTGAGGAAACATTGTGTGCAAACCGAAAGCCAAGCAAAAAGAGAGCTGGAATCAGTTTTCAAAGTTATCATTTAACCAAGAACTAAAACGATTAATATAATCGACAATTACGTATATGTATTTATTAGATACCTTGTTTCTCCATAGTTATCCGGCATGACTCGTTGAATCCCGCGATACGTAGCAAGGAGAACACGTGGCAATCGATCTGCACGCTTGCTGTCTGTTCATTCAAAAGAGAAATTCACATTGTGATTTTTCATTGCTTTATTTTAGATTTTAAGGAATGCGTTGTTTTGATAGTATGTCGTTCGTACAGCTTTGTACGAACGATCTCTCCTACACTGCTGCCACCAATTATAATAATTAACAAGTGACGATATTGATAATTAATGTTACAATTAATAGTTAATTGGATAACTTATGTAATAGTTAGTTTCATAGGTAATATCAATTTACTAATTAACATTACTGTTGTTGCAGTATACCTAAAAAATGGATTTCAGCTTCTGTTTTAGAGTTTCTTGGAAAGAACGCGGAGAGAGTCCTTTGTCCATTAAGAATGATAATGTTGACATTTTGTTCACTACCTACCAAACGAGATATCACCATCGCTACCTTTCTCCGTGATGTCGTACTGACCACCTGCGTACGATCGCTTTGTCCTTTCTGTCGGACTGTACCGGAAATCTGATATAAGATGGTTTTTTATTAAAGGGGTACGCCGCGCGTATTTATTAGTGGTAAGGAAAATAGAACTGCTGCTGTATACAATGCCGTAGTGCAGTTATTATGCATGCAATTTTGCTGAAACTTGGTATGTATAGTATTTGCATATCTGTCTACACAACGGCAATGTTGAAATTTATATTCAGTGCGTATTTACACAATTGGAAATTTTCACATTCAGTTACGAAATTCAAATTTTTAACGAACGACCTAGTTATAGGCCTTTAATGTGTGTGTTAAGGGTCTTGCTGTATATGTAGCATGATATGGTACGGGTAGAAGTATACACCAAAGACCAAGGACGGAACCCAATTTGACCTTTCCAAGGCGGTTAAGTATCATAATCGGACCATCAAGAGAGTCCACCTTTAATACTGTAGACAATGTACACGACTCTGTTTATTGAAAACTTACCGATGTTTTTGGTGTGTATCGATAATGGATCCACACCATCGTCAACAAGCTGGGTCGCCACCTGAGATACTACAGTGAGCAGGTTTACGCCGATCTCGCTATTCTGAAAAAAGTAATGTCACATTTGAAGTGCTACGATATCGAATAAAGCATTTTCTAAGCGCCTTACATTACAGGACACGCCATGCAAGTGTTTATCCGTACCAAAAGAAGATATTAGAAATAAGCATTATTGCTGATGTAAAGTGACAAGACATGAATTAAAGATAATAAAATTATGGATCTAATAACAGTTATCGTGTATAATGCATGCAATTGAAAATGGGTATTTACATAACTGAAAAATCTCAAATTCGATTTTGAATTTAAAATATTCGACGTTGTAACTCTCTAGAATAATACATTTCCGATATCTACACCTGGGTGGAGTAAGGCTTCTGAGACTACGTGACCTGCCTAGAGTTTCACGCCGACAGTGTGGCTCGAACCAGGGACCTCATGATCGCCAGTCAGACACCGAAGCCACCACACCATCGCGCCTTCTAAATGCAAGACACTTGACGGGCGGACCTGAAGCGTCAGTGACTTGGCCATGGCCTCAGTGTATTGCTTATGATGAAGGCCGACCTTCTCCTCTGGGTAATGTCAGAAAGGAGAGTCCATCCCAAAAACACTAACAACAAAAGCGATAGCTGTTACCATGTGCGGAGGTTGGATAAACACTCAAACACGTAAGTTACATTATTTTGAACATGAGTTACACGAAGGTTACTTTTGAAAGCAATTGAAACTTGACAGAATGATGTTCGCATCAACCGTTCATCATGTTGGCACCTGGTTGACATATGCTTTACCCTGTTATCGAGGACTACAATTCATGAATGGTCTTTGATACGTACATTGCGCTCCCTTTCTGTTACGTTCTGGAGATTATCCAAAATATTACTCGATATTTCCAATATGCTCTGAAAAATATAAAATACAGGTGTTTGACAGATGTATGCAATTACAATACACCGTCTCGACGATACAGACAGTTGTGATGTCCTCAGCCTCGATAAAAAGGTGAAAAAGTTAATTACAACGCAAAAATATCGAGAAAATCCAATACCAAGAACATTTTTGTTCCCCTTGCGCCAAAACGGAAAACTGTTAATCTGCGTTCCGCTTGTCGCGAAACTTCGGAAAGAAAGAAGTTTTGTGTTGCAGATATCGAAACACACCAGGTGACGCCTGTATTGGAAGATATCAAATGCCACCGCTACAAAACGAAGGCGGAGTACGCACCCTAAGATTGGCGCCTTCTGTAGCAATCCCCCTCAAGTTATCATTTCTGAAATACTCAAATATGTCCAACATCATCTGGCTGATCAAAATTAATTCTCCCGTGTAGAGTGCCACCTTTTGGAATGATGTTACCATGGTGAGGTTCTGGATGACCTGTGCCATGGAGGTCGACATGTAGCCGAGAGTGAATGATTTGAACTGAAATGGGAAAAATATACCACACATTCAAGTAGAAATTTAAAACAACGATTTGATCATTATACAGGTCCGCGAAGAATTTAGATGTACTACTAGAAAATTCACTACAGTAACAAGGTGCATGAGACTGCTCCTTAACTCAACTTGGGACTAACCGCCTGTCGACATGGGAATCAGGGAAACAAGAACGATCGATCAAGCCGCTACTGATAATTAAAGTCAAGCCTACCTTTTTTCTAAGATTTAAAAGATCGTAGCGAATACATCCAGAGTGGTCAGGCGGGTCCCACTTGCAGCTCGCTTGGGACGGTGGGCACATGCACACGCGAGACATGAATCCTGTAAAGACACAATGCATTTTCTATTAAGTTGCCCAGTCCTATCGAATCTGTCCAAACAAATGACGTTACTGATACAATGCATTTTCTATAAAGTTGCCCAGTCCTATCGAATCTGTCCCAACAAATGACGTTACTGATACAATGCTTTTTCTATAAAGTTGCCCAATCCTATCGAATCTATCCAATAAATATTGTTACTGATACAATGCTTTTTCCATAAAGTTGCCCAATCCTATCGAATCTGTTCCAATAAATGACGTTACTGATACAACGCATTTTCTATAAAATTGCCCATCCTATCGAATCTGTCCCAACAAATGACGTTACTGATACAACTCATTTTCTATAAAGTTGCCCAATCCTATCGAATCTGTTCCAATAAATGACGTCACTGAAAACTCCCAAAATTTCAGCCATGTCTCTTCTGGCCTCCAGGCATTTGATGCAAAACAATTGTTAGTTAAGGGTATGGGCGACAGTGTAAAGGAGGGTTGGTTTAATAGCGTAAGCACAGCATCCTTTGCCTGGTGCAGTTAGTTTTCATACAACACTTAAGATTTAAATAGGAGGCTATAGGCAGGAGCTAGGGGGTCACATTGGTGGTCCCGATGAGATTGATAGGCATAAACTTGGTTTGGTTTTACTAATAGTTGATAAAATTATTCTTCGTACATTCGTGCATAGTTCCGATGTACCTTGAGATGATAATAGAGACACTTTATCTTATTTTACATCGGGTAACTGAACCTGGCCTACCTGGCTTCTGCCTATAGAGTTCCTTTAAGGTGTGTGGGTTAGTGAAAAGGTGCAGTCAGTTCAACTCTCTGAGTAGACAAGTAGCCATGCATTCGAGAATGTGTCAAGTATGGCGGTTTGCAAACGTTCAGTCAGTATACATGTAACGTGAAAGCATAGAGGAATACTGAAGAAATCGCAAAACGTAATTCTTAGTGAGACGGTTATGTTTATTCCTTTATGATGAAAGTCACTTCGCGGGGAATCCACCTTACAATTTTTGCTTGCGGCAAGGATGCGTTTTAACATTTTTTAAAGTTGCGATTGTTATTAACAGTAGCTGCTTATCTAACGGGATGAATATCTTTGATAGCAGTCCTGCACATAAATATTCGGCTGAAGTAGGCAGTCGACTGGCGAGATTAGCGAAGTATAGTCATCTCAACCCTGTCCCCGGCCGCAAATATTCCATTCCCTGCTGAAGCCCAGTAGGTTTTGAGGTGGAGTTCGTTCGAGTTAGTATATAATGCACATGCAACACGAAAGGTTCAAGCAATGTGGGATTAAGGTATACATATAGTATCATGCAATTCGTTACACATTATATTTGCCTTGTATTGTGCAATCCAATGTAATCAAGCACTCCATCCTTGTTAAAGACACCAGCATCTGGGTGTAAATGTCTTGAAGAAAGAAAATAGTGAACAGAAATATAAAAAGATCAAAGAAAGTGGATCATAAATGCAACTGACAACAGCAAACAATAGCACAGCAGTGTTATGATGTACTGTTCCACTTAATACAATAATACAACAAGATTATAGAAGTGTTTTCATGTACTGTTTCCCTTACAAAAAATAAGTAAGATCACAGATCGGAAGTGTTCTGATGTACTGTCCCACTGACAACAATACAACAAGATTACAGAAAATTGTTCATGTACTATCTCACTTACAGCAATATATCAAGATCATAGAAATATTTTCGTGTACTGTCCCATAAATAACAACAAGAGAGAAGTGTTTTCAATTTTACATGTGCTGTTCCACTTGCAAGGTGGCAACAATGCGATGAACGGAAGTTAGAAAACTACACTCCATCAACAAAAAATATTAATAAAATACTTTATATTCGCGTTCGTACATGTAAGGTCAGTTTCAAATATCAACTGATTTGTCTGTGTCCGTGACCTTGCTATTCTACATGAAATAATTAGCCTAGGAGTACTGGCGCAAGATGAATCGGGCAATATTTATTGCTGATACCAATCTGATACAGTGCACGTATACCGTGCATGGTGCGACTAAAGATTAAACACTTTTTGATAATCGCTTTCATTCCAAGGCATGTAATATTCTTACTGAGTTTCTAAACTGTCAATAACTGTGTCAAATTACTGTCAATTACCTGCAACCCCTACTGGGCACCGGATGATAGCTGTCTCATTGGGCGCAGTCTTAGGCCAAAACCCGTCCTTGGAATATTCATTATCACAACAGTCCTTGATGTTTTTTACTAAAAGAGAACAAATCAGTACATAACTACGTTGTACTAGAATTGCAAAATGTTTGTTTTTATAATGACTTTTCTTCGCCAAATTCCGAAACACCAGTTTGGTATTCCCATATCATCTGGTTTGGTTTTAAGAAGTCAGGAAATGAATTTACTGACAGAGAAATTTTCTTATAAAAAGCTACTTACCTCCTATTACGGATATCTTACTGACAGCTGTCGCCTGCCCCGCTATATTCTTTACAATACACGTATACGTGGCTGAAACGATACTCCGGCGGATAGTCAGCCTGCTCCCTGTGGGGAAGATCTTCTCCACAATCTCAAGATTCTCCGAAGGGATCTCCATGCCGAAACCGTCCCTCAACCACGTATACTTGAAATTACCAGATATGTCGTCGTGGGAGAGGCAGGTAAGGGTAACCTTCCGGCCGCGCACGACTGTCGTGGTTTTCGGGGAGACGTCTATGTGGGGTTTGGGAATGATGCTGACGTATACGGACTTGTTGGCTGTGTCTCCCCAGTCGTCCGTAACGCAACTATATGTACCTGGAAAATAAGTTAGATTGGTCGCCAATGAACTCAACCAGACATTATGAGATGTTTCTTAGTTTGTTTTAGATTCCCCTCAAGTACATAGCTATACACATCTAAGCTGACTTTCGCATAAGAATGTACAGAATACAAAGTATGAACAGTACATATACATTGACACAAAAAAACATTATGTTCTCAAAAGACTTTCAACAAAGAGAGGTCGGGTTGAGAATTCGCGGAGTAGTTTGTACCATACAAATATTCCACCGATTACTGGAACAAAGATCAGTCTCAGCTCTCTTCGATAAGAACCACTTGAAGGGAAACTATAGACAAGAGTCAGGTAGTTCATAGTATGTTAGTCACGAAATCGCCACTACAGGTTCCTGCTTTCTCACAGTGGTCAGTACATCGAAGCTATTTGTATGAGGAATGTAACACAAACCAGTCCCCTAACTGCGCACTCGTGACGTAAAGACTACCGATTTGACCATGTAGGTCGTGCCTATAGTTCCCCTTTAAAGAAAAGCTAATATTCCGACCTGCTCTGAGATCATGAACGATGATTATAGTGAGGAATAAGGATATGCCGAATGTGCCAATTCTCTACCTTTATCTATTCTGGTTACTTTATCAATGTTTAGCACAGCCATGTACTTCTCATCATCGGTCTTCGGTAAGTTCGTCTCCCAGATGTTTCTCCTTGATTTGTGCACATCGATTGGGTCCCCGTCCTTAAGCCACTTGAACTTGATCCGTGAGGACCCCCTGGTGACGCAGACCAACATCAGCAAGTTCCCCTCCGAAACGGGACCTTTGTCGTAGTTCTCTACTGAGAGGATGGTCAAAGCTGGGAACAGAAAATGAAAATTACGAGTCAAGCTTTCAGCGATACATTATAAATCGAATAATATCCCCCCTTCTCCATACACGTCACCATCTTCTTACTCATTTGTGAAAAAAATTTCACTCATCTGCAACACATTTTTGGCGAAATCATCGATGTTACAGTGTTCTACAAGTACACTTACATCACAATGTATACTTATACTACAGGTTAGGTAAAGCGCTTGTAATGGCTGCTTCTTAAAATCATCCGAATTACTGCGGGATTCTTGATAATTTGAGAGTGCTTTATAAACAAAAACTTAAACAAAACATCAGTTCTATTGCAATTTCCCTTGACTGAAAGATCTCTATCAACATGATCAACGGCGTGATTAGTTCGTATGCACTTTGTTTTCGTCCATCCCGGGGTCATGTTCGTCGTTCAGGCTAGCCAACGTGACGAAGGGTAGCGGTGTCCTTATTACAGAAAGGTCATGCTGCCTGTCTTACCTGGGTCATATTTCAATGAATATGTATATCTGTCGATTTCGTAACTACCAAAGCGACCACGGTCAAGGGAATATTTCAATTTGTTCTGCACTCTACTTTTATCCGATCTTTCTCCGACGAAATTGAAAGAAACTTGTATTCCTGATGGAGTCGCACTGAAAATGTACGGAATTTTAATGGCTCACTTTATAATCACTCACATGTGAATTTGCACACTTTGTTGACCGGAGTCGTATTCTATTCAATGAGCGATTTTGAAGAAAATATCACTTTCAAATTCAAATTTCAATATCAAATTCCGAGAGCGAGATCGAGAAACCCAACTGGGAGTCAATAAATACTTCAATGCCAGTGTAAATTAATTGTCTATTTTACTTACATTGTGTCAATAACTGTGTGCGACTGTTCAGTCTCGCTGCATTTTAAATATTTATTTTTTGGTTTATATGACAGCCACATCTGTATATTATTATGTTTGTCAAGCACGATATCATTGAAGCTGTGTGTTCTGTTAGTGAAGCTGTCAGTGCGTGTTTGTGCATCTCGAATCAGATTCCGTTACGAATAGGAAATGCCGGTTGCAACTCTTTCATGATGAACGTGAAGTTCGGATAACGGTTCGGATAAAAAATGTCGCATTTTGTACAATGGGTATGTTCCGCAAGCGTTACGAACGACGAAGTGTTGTCATGTCATGTGATATGTCTCATGTCTCGTAGGAGTTGACAGGCGACACTCATAAATCTGCTTGTATAGGCTTCGTATACCAGAAGGAATGAGATTAGAACTCTTTAGAAACAGTCGTCGTTAAACAAACATTTACATACATCGTACTTCGTCGTTCTCGGTAAGGATTGCCGAACGTCCCTAATATGCCACTTCCGAAACGGACGAGCTACGGAGAAGGAATTACGAGTTGCTTAACGACGCGAGCGATCTCCCTGCGCACACCGGAATTTAAAAAACTTGAAAATTCGTATATGTAGTTTAAACTTCTCACAAGGAGGCTTTCAAAACTTCCCGGCCTATACTCCGTCGATTAAAGAAATGTATTGAAAACAAAAAAATGTCATGCAAAGTTAGTTAAAATTTGATTAGAAAAATTAACAATTTGAAAAATATTATGCATGCATGGCAACCACCAAAATCACCCATAATAGATACATGTATGTAATCATGTCGCAAGCTCCGTTACCGTCTACTCCTCATAAGACCCAGTGGAATTTATTTACTAGGGCATTGCAAGGGCTGGGGGTCACGAAGACATACTATATTATTCTAAGGATATTACTCGGGCATAGTGATCAGAACGCTGGTCTCATAATCAGGGGTCGTGAGTTCGACTCTCAAAAGGATTACCAGTGTTTCGTCTCAGTGTGATTGAGCAAGACACTTAACCCTAAACTGTTTCGTGCTTTGAATGAGACGCAACGCCAAGGCTGTGCCTTAGTGCCTATGGCAGGAAAGGTAAAATACCCCTATACTCTGGCGCCTGCGATGGACTCGCTATCACGAGTCCAGAAAACCAAACCGGCCCATACAGTAACCTTAGTGGCATGCAAAAAATGCTCATTCCGCCTCGGAGGCGGAATACTCCTCCAAGAGTAACACTCATCCAGGAAGATAGACGCTAAACATGCTAAAAATGCCAAAGAAGAATCGTTTTTAACCAATCAGTGTACGACGTTAACTATTAGGCCGAATTTTCACGACAAAACTCTGAAACTACCGCTGTAGATATCGAAACATCCGTGTTTGTTTTGTGGTATCAGTTTACATATAGGTGGATTTTTTTACTGTTAGATGTAGATTGGCATTAAATAGCGTATGTTTCAACAAGGTCTTAAAGAAATAGTGAAGGTGAAGTGGGTCATGTTAGTAAACACAATTGGTAGCGTTATTCCATATGCATGCAGTATATAGTGTAATGATACTTGCCTTGCGAAAGAAATATTAGTAAAGATCCGACTGGAATAAACGAATGGTTAACAATTCACACTACTCCCTATTTTAAAAGGATGTCGTTGCAAAATGCCCTTTCACACTTAATTTTGCACCAATTTCCTTAAAAGAATTGTTTAAAGAATTGTTAAGAATATAGATAGATGATTTGATGTCGGCCAAAAATGCATAGGCAGTTAATGTACTTTTCTACACCTATATTTCATTTCGTTTTGTTTCATTCCGCGTTTTATCAGTAACCCTCCTTGGAGAGGATCATGATTGTGTGGACATCGTTTATTCCAAAGTCTATGCACATGTCTGTTGGGTAACTTGTAACAACGAAATCATGCCTACCTTATATTTTTGACCGATGGATTGCCCATGTTCGTGACACTTCCTCCAAACTCCTCAGTTATCTGGAAAATCGAAGTGAAAAATGTTGTTCGCTTAAAAAGATAAAATCACAGGCAATGATCAACGAGTGAGCTGCATGCACAGGGTGGCAAACAAAAGTCGGACTAGTGGACTTTCATCTGTGATAAATTTTAAGGAAAATACATATTTGTGATTTTGATTTTCAGGTGAGCCGTACAGGGATCTATTTGACGCACTACTTTGCTAATAAGCACCGTAGGGAAAAAAACCTCTTCTGGTTCGACTTTAAAGTGGTCATAAACTGTATTCGTATTGGCCTATTGAATCATGATAGCGCCGCTGTACAGTGCGATATTCGACACCAATTTGCGACTTTTGTGTACCTTAATCTGACCCACCTTTAGCTCGCACCAGGCTATACTTATTATCTACTTTTGAATAGAATGTTTAAGAGAACGCTTACTTGTTTGGTGAGGTTGGGTAAAATGACTGTGTCGATGTATTTCTGCGTACTGCTAGCTTGTCGAATAAAATCACTGTTGGTGATGAGTAAAGTGACCATGAATCTCAGGCGACCTGGAGGAAAATTGAAATAAAAGTCAAGTTTTGGAGGAAAATTGAAATAAAAGTCGGGTTTTCTCAAAAAAATAAATAAAAATCAAGTTTTGGAGGAAAATTGGAATGAATGTCGGGTGCATTGAGTCAACTTTTGAAGAAAAAACTGGGATAAAAGTTCGACTACAGGTATCTCGTATAAGAAGGGAAAGCATATTGTGTAAGTCTAAATCGTCAAGACTTCTAAAGACTGTCTAGCACGGCCTACCAGGTTAGATACGAGCAAAAACCATAGGTTACTGAAATTATCAGGAAAAGAAAGAAACGAGAAAAGTTCTGCAACTTCAAATCAATTGTCAGTCGACCGCCGTATCTATTTTTACACTGAGAATGAACACAGGAATACACAGTGCGGCATGTCGCTAAACATTTGGTTCGGGGCTGTATGAGAAAATGTCAAAACACAATGCACTTCGTCAATGTACACGAATAGCATTAAAAAAATTATTTCATAACCATGGTTACTAAAATGTAAAAGTACGCTTCGGTCCCAAAATTCGGTTTGCGAAAAAACTAACTTTGAAGGAATCGGCCGCGTAGTTTTCGCACAGCGGCCCAAAAAATGTATAAGCACTATCAGCCGACAACATTGTTCTCTTCATCCATAGAACGATCTTAAGTCAGACAGTTTTTTTAATATCTATAAAGGGCAAATAAGAAATACCTTCAAATCACAGTAGGCCAACTCCAGTTTTCACTTTGAACTCGTTAAGTACTACCTGGTGCTGTTTTTTTTTAATTATTTCATGGTTCCAGGTAGAATGATATTATTGTTAAAGTAGGTTAAAGTGATCTTTTCCAGGCAATCTGGATGTGACTTTACGAATAGGATAAACAGAAATAATTCGCGAACAGCGTGGGTTCTCTAATCTCTCCGTCACGTTCACTGGTCATTACAAGGTTGTTTTCATGTGCTCCCGTGACAACAGAAAAGCTTTTTAAACTTTCTGTTGTTAAAACGGAGAGAAAATATGACGTTTTACGGTATTTAGGAGTACGTGCACAGGTACTATCAGAAAAATGCTGTAAACCACCAAATTTTCGTGTCGTACTCTTTGCTGGGCGCGAAATTTCTGACCAAAATTAAGATTTCACAATTTTTATTTCGGTGGAAAACAAAAATTTCTTTCGGTTTTTCCAATAAGGACTTATTTTTATTAGACTTTTAAATTCGCGAATATAGGGTATTCCGCGTAAATCTAGCGGCTATTGCTTTCAATCCTTCACTAGAGAATACGAAGGAACAAAAAGAAGCAAGCAGCACATGTACGTTGATTTGGTGAAGATAGAACCTGTTGAACTGTTAATAATACCACAACTAGATCAAATCGGTTAGATACCTGCTTGACCTGATGAAGTGGTCGTTAAAAGGTAGAAAATGTGGGTCAAACGGTGTTTTTCTAGTCCCGGGTTCTGTGGCTTACAAATCGATCAGATTTCTGAAGGTATGAGGTGCATTTGGTCCACTACCAAAACCTGATTGCTCAGTACTGTGTGTTTAGTGAGAAGAGTCTCCTTATGTTTTATAACGAGCTTGATGGACATGATGAACTGAAGCATTGAACAATGTCGAAGTGGTCATCTTTTATAGGACCAAAGGTTTGGTTCATCTCGTATAAATCAATTTGTACGTACGGAGTGACATGTAATGAAATGTAGGCTACGAGCATATACAGTGTGTCAAGAAATGACGAGCTGAGATATCAAATGTTGGTTAACAATGTCAAGAGTTATTTAAAAATGCAGCCGGACAATTCATTTATTTCAACAACTCTAACCGGAATGGGTTTCAACCACCTGGACTTTCGAATTTATGACGCTTACAAGTGCCATCGATTTCTTTGTCTACATTTTGGACCACTCTTCAGCACAAACAGGTCAAATAAAAAAAACATCGATGTATCATTTGTTCATGGGTCGAGGATGACTATCCCACCCGTTCTTACCTCGTTCCACGCATGTTTTGTTATCGTCCGACATCTTGAAGTTCTCGAAGCACGTACAAACATGGCGTCCAATCTTCGTCCTTTCGCACTTTTGGTTGCAGCCAAGCTTTTCGCATTCTGTACGAAGGGAGAAAAGTAGAAAAATACAACGTGTGAAATATGAGTTGGACCTTTCAATATATTTTTTTAAGTCTTGTTCATGCAAAAAGGATGGATTTTGACGATTTTTGCATGTCACATTTTATGTTTTGTAGGTGCGTGGCCTCTGCGGAAGCACGGCCATTGGCATCATATGTGGACAGTTCAGGAACGTTTTAATTCCCGATACAATAATAACGAAAGCAACCAACAATGCAACAACTGTACGCATTTTCCAAATATGAGGACCTGTTGAGAGAGACATGCAAGAACCACTTACACAATTGGGGTCATTTGGTGCAAAAACAGCTTGCAAACGTCGTGCTACGATGAAATAAACCGAATAACTTTTCATATATAGAGGCAAGGAGTAGACACAGTTATTTAGGCACCTTAGACATTTTAACCACCTTTATAGTACATGTATTACCAAAACAATCAAAAAATTGAGACAAATTGAGACAACGAATATATTGCTGATTATTGCCTAGCACTTAACAAACACACCTGTTGATATTTTGGAAGTGCTACTTTACATTCCAGGCGCAGTCGATGTTTGACCTGAGTGGAATAGCAGCATTTCTCTCAAAACCTAAATCTTAAGTTGCTTCATCCCGAAAAATAGTCGAATATTCGAAGAGGGCTGAATAATCATATATGTAGCGCTCACCTATGAGCCTATCGCGTGGGCTAGCATTGCTGTATAAATTGACACTCTTTTTAATACTGCCCGAACGGTCAGCGACCATGGTCAGCGACATAACAACAGTAGTCAACAACACTTGAACCCTTACATGGCCCAACAACTCCACTCCAGGAGTCTCGTGCCCCCGTTCTAGTGTGGCTGTGATGAGGTCAATAACTGGCTGTCATGATCAAGGCTCAACCCCCTGAAAGCTCTACCAATGTATTTTATATACCATGCCCGGTACAACTCTTCGTAATGGCTAGCAAACTTGACATCCGATAAGCACTAACACAAGGATGTAAATGATATTAGAGGCCGACGCCGCTCGTCAAAAATTTGACATTTTTGATTGAATTTGAAAATTTCTTACGTGAGTAAACACGTACTAAATATGAATTTCAGCATTGGTGTTGCGAGGACATATCATACAAATGCTATAAATATTAACTTTCAGCAAAATCGTATACATGATAATTGAACTAGCCACGCGGCATTGTGCAACTGCATTTCAATTGCTTGGACCACCAGTTATTATGAACGGCGTACCCCTTTAAGTCTATTAGCATGTCTCTCGCGTTCATTGCAACCCAGAAAGGACAAGTGCCTGGATATATTATAAAGATATTGAGTTGAAAGCGCGTGGGCAAACGTTGGTTATTATTGGGTTTTTAGAAAATTTTGGGGGGCGCTGTACGGTATATGGAAACCCGGCAACCCGCAGGGGACTTACGCGCCCGTACATGTAAGGCATCTGAGAAACTAGTCAAACCCATTGTTTACCACAGTCAGCGCGATGCACACATGTGTAGTCTAGCGCTTTGAAAGATGGTATTGCGAGCTGCAAAATGCCACGGGAAACAGTTGTTGTTTTTTTGAGAGAGAGCATGGTCAGTGCGGCAAGTCGCAAGGACCAATACTTCGTCCCCAAAAGGGACGAAGTGCGAGGTGCCTATTGCGAAAATGATTGGTTTGACGAAACAATGGCCTGATTGGTTGGCTAGCCTTGTAACGTCAAACTATTCTTACACCGAGGGGTTTTCCTGTTTTTCATCATGGTCTAAGCTTAAATGCGTTTGGGCTGGAATTCCTGGCTTTTTTCGAGGTAGCACATGGGCTAGATGCACAGCGTAGCGGGTCGAGGCTATGTAATGGGCTACAAGTAGCACAGTCCAATGAACCAACGAACCTCGTCATGCCTATTTGAATGTATAATAATGCGCACCTGCGTTGATGTACTTCTTGGCTTCGCATACGACACCCTCGTATCCTGGCGGACAATCGCACGTGTTGTAGTCTGAGCCGTACACGTATCTGAAAAGGGAAGCAAACATCAATGAGAACGTTATTCGCTTCCACTATCTTCCAAAACCGATATCACAGAGAATATAATAATGTTATATTTTTAATTTCGAAATGATTGCAATCACCAATAGGCCATGCAAGTTTTGTTTTTCTTTTGAATATACGTACATTTTCACAATCTGAGCCTTTCATGATCAGTACCCATTTATTCACCTGGGTGCAGAGAGGCAAGTAAGACAAAGAGACCTGCCTACAGTCTCACGCCGACAGTGGAAATCAAACCCAGGATCTCTCGACCGCTAGTCGGGAGTCCCAGCCACTGCACCACAGGAACTTTTAGCAGCCAGTATTCTTATGGTTGACGACTGTAATCTAGTGCTGTCTACAAAAGGGATATAGGCCAGACGGATTAACAACACTTATCATTATCCTTGGTCCATCAGAAAGCTCATGACATAAAGGACACAATTACCGGTATGGAAAATCATCTATCTGAAACATCTTAGCAGACAATGTACTTTCGATTAGCTCCCAGCTACATGTAACAATAAGTTACGCTAAGATCGTTCTCCATTCGCGACAGAACTAATGCATCAAAAGGTCATCACATTTTTTCTTTAGTTAAACAAAGCAACAATTTTTCGAAGCAATTATTAATGTACTATACGGTTGTACTATACGGTGGTCTGTGAGTTTGATTGGTGACTAAGGACACCTAACTAAACTTCCTCGGTGAAGAAGTGTCGCAAATATAAATGCCTTTTGCGCAAAAACGTGTACCTACGGAATAAATTATGTACTATTTGTTTCGTCACCTCGTAGGAAGCAAATGTGCGCATGAGACTGGATTCGTCTCAATAGACGCAACATAAAGTACATGAACTTTTGGACGAAAGATTGATAATGTGACACAAATCGTGGTCATTAGTGTAGAGTAGACTTCAAAAGGCGCCCTTCTACCAATACGCTAAACACTATGTCGGATGGGAAAGGAATGAAATAAAGAAACATCCAAGGACCAATTCGGGTCAGGTTTTAAAATCGCAAGTGGGGTATGCACATACAATCAGGGTTATTCGGTACATTAAGGCAATTATAGATGCTAATTGGCCCAATGAACCACAGATAAGATTCAAGGTCAGGGCATTTTTCAGTGCAATGCCAATAACTGTAAAATAGCTTGAGTAACGGTGACGCTTGTGATCCTTAGAGCAGATAAGGAACCGGTGAAGCAGTCCCCCGTCATTTTGACGTTACCTATAATTATTATCCGCTGTAAATCTCTGAGCACGACGGACATGGTGTCGATAGAACCATATTCCTGTACCTTAATCGGACAGGGACGGTTATTGACCCCTCGTTTCACATGTACCATAATCCATCACCATACAACACAAGGGGGACTTCTACAACGGTCTCAAACTTTAATCGTTGTCATCGTTAGGGAATGAACATCGGAGACGTTTTTAAAATTATGAGGCATGTTTCCCAACAAAATAAATGAATAAAATAAGTTCTGTCATTCTCCTACCAGGGCCAGCCCCTCACATACGGATATACCTCGAGTTGCATTGGATGTCATCGACGACCTCAAGTCCTTAAGTCTGTTTTCCAAAGACGCACTCAAACCTCAAAAGTTATTCATTGAGTGGCATATTGAGATCTGTGTTTGTTTGGTATAATGAGAAACAAGAAACACATCGTCTGGATAGATTTACAAGATGCGCAAATATTCTCTGTATGTCATCGATTATACACATAAGTGTCCTTGGAATCGGTACTCAGCGTATGTTTTAAGAAGAACGTGCGCTGAAACCAAGCCCTTTGCCGTCCAAAGTTTAAAGCTAAGGCGAGCTACTGGAGTGACTTTTACAAAAGCTGACTTCGTTTCCAGTAGTTGGTTCAGAAAGCTATTGAGATATCCTACCATTCCGAAGCTCTGGTTGGATTAAACGTTCACATCAAGGGGTAAAATCCAGCTTGTTATTGTGAATGATGACAGTCATTGCGACGTTTTGTCTACAGATTGAAAGATGACATTCCACTGATACTATGCATGTATTGTATTTATTTGTGGAAATTTTGCACGCCCAACTACATTGAAAGGAAAAAAAGTTAAAATTGCTTTTTACATAATATCATATATTAGTTTATCATCCAGAACAGACAGTTGAGCACACAGAAGAAAATGTCTGCAGATCTTTGAAATCCAATATTTTGATAGAAAAAACAGCGTTTTGTTACATATATTGCCGTCACAAAACAACGTTGATTTTCTACATGCAGAGGTTTGAAAACACGATCGTGCGGTCATTTACCTCTGCGAACACCCAACTAATTACCAGAGACGAAGTAGAAAACATATATTCTCAAAAGCTCGATGCGTGGATTGTTTATTGGTGCCGTACTTTTTATGAAAGCCCAATGATAAAATAGCGGCGTCCAATCACCATACTCTGAAGAAGGACGGAAAAACTTTCAATACTGTTTCAGAGTGGAAATCAGTCCTTAGAATAATAATCCACCATGAGTATTATTCCCCTGAAGACTGGGTGAAATCCAAACATCAAATATCAAAATCATCGGCCTCTCGAATGGCTGAACTATGCTCTTTATACGAGTGCTGTTTACCCTTCTATCAGTGAGGGCAGAAGAGGTATAAAGTTCATAAGAGAGACCGCGTTTGAATAAAACGACCTGACATGAGCAACTATAGTTAACAGACTTTGTATAATTTTGAGTGCAAGCCATGCATGAAACCGGTATATGACTCGTGATGATTCCAGTTCTCTTTCCCATAGTTAAAGCAACATATGAACTTAATTTGTCTGTTCCTGCTCAGGTCACTATAGAGATCCGATCGACGTGACCATATTTGATATAAGTACCATCCTGAACTTTCTCGACGCAAGGGCCCAACGCGCCGCGTAGCGGCAAAAAAGCGAAGCTGGCGAAACATTTATAACGGGTCACCGTCACTTATTATTGGACTTATAGCGCATTTACGGGGTTGCAACTATTTTGCTTTATTGTGTCACCAGGAAAGAAAAGCATGCGACCTAACGCCGATCTATTTGTATAAAGTGATAATTGGAAGGTATATAGTAGGAAATATCAATAAAATAATCATTCCATGTCGTCTTTTGAGGGCATTTTTGATTGTAAAAAATATATGTGTACGTCACCGTAGTCTCTGCAATGATAATTTTATCAGAGCAGTCTCGCGCAAGTAGAAGTTCTTTACCTACTAGTTCTTCACTTATTAGTCTCAACGTCTGGCGCAAAGCCAGACGTTTTCCATTACGATTTCACTACGATGTTTGACAATAAGGAGCAGTGCGCGAGATATGCTAATGAGCAGACTTCCCTCGCTTGAGTTTCTGAAGAATGTTCCATATCGCGCTATGCTCATCACTGCTGATTATGACAGGCGTGCAGCGGTAGGTATCTGCTCCCCAACTTCCACCCTAATACGGTACAATAAGTTACCATTTGATGAGAATGGGACAATGCCCTCACTGTGTATGGAGTCATAGGGATAAGAAGACATTATTCATTAGTGTTGGTACAAGTGATTTTGCCCAAAAAGCATGCGCATTCAAAAAACAAAATATGCAAGGTATCACGTACATGTAACATGACCATGACGACGTGCAGAAAGTGCACTGGCCAGTGCATACCCTATGGCTATGTATAGTAAACATGGTAAACATGAACAACATCATTATTCATCGGCAGTTCATTTTACTCTGAGCTTTTCCTGAAACATATTGCCATGATGATTAGGCCTACCATGTACCATGACCAATAACGGCACTAGATCATGTAGATGTCAACAAGTTCACATGAACCGTATAATCCCGCATAATCCCGCATGGCGCATGTGGGGCATGCGTCTAAACCAAAGCCCCAAAATCACTTGTTTTGGTCTATTTCACTTGTGTTTCCCCCGTCTCCCAGTCCATAATACATTTACAGTTTACAATCCCCGATCATGGCCCAACAAAAGGTCATCGGTTGACTAAAGCCAAGGAACACAACTGTTCAATGGATTTATAGTTGAATGCGATCAAACTACATCTTTTCAATCGTGGATTGTAAATTTAACCCCATGGGCCTAGGGAAGGCCCTATAACAATACTTTCGACACAGTTATTATCTCCGCTGCCTCCACCATGTTACACACAGTGCTCACTGCTGATTCTAAAATGCGCCACCTAGTCAATTGCACTATCGTCATCACCTCATCATACTTCATTGACATTACAGGCACACATTGACATAGACCACTGTTGCAATCAACGACACAGTCGCTATCCAAGTAGCATTATAGAGGTAATTATCATTATCATACCTCATTAGCATGTGAACCAATCGCGTCGCGTCCTTTGCGATCACGGCAAAGCCTCATGGAATAATGTCTTTCAACATTGAATAATTTTTCATATTCCATGCCTACAACTTCAATTTCTTCATAATCCATGGCTAGAAGTTCAATACTAATATAATATCCAAGATAAAGTTACAAGAAGTAGTCAATAGGGGTCTCTCACCTCTCACTGTATGTCCACACTATTCACGCTTGTACGAGGAATACATTCAATGCTGAATCTAACAACACCCAGTGCCCTTACTCTGTATATTAGTCACTGGAAGATGGCCCATTTCACTCCTTGCTTCTACTTCACCTATAGTCTCATTGCAAACGCCTCAGTTCTATGATATCACATTCACTTTCAGCTGTCATGCAACGCAACAACTGTGCTATCTGCCATCGCACATCAACGAAGAAGTGCAGCCGCCCACATTCCACCTCACGTCTGTCCGACCAGCTGCAATCCTCGAGGACGCCCCACTGTACCACGATTTCACTACAATGTTTGACAAGAAGGAGCAGTGCGCGAGATAGGCTAATGAGCAGACTTCCCTCGCTTGAGTTTCGGAAGAATGTTCCATATCGCGCTAAGCTGACCACTGCTGACCATGACAGGCGTGCATTGGACTGGTACAGGTTGGAACTGAACATTGAATATGCTGGTGGTGACGCTTTCTGATGAGAAGTTGGTCGTGACTGATGCAGTATCCTTGGACTTGTCCACAGCATCGTTCAATCATTGCTCTCTGAGCTGCCTTGATTCTGTACCCAAATACTAAGACCAAATGCCTGTTGACTGTGCTTTAAGAGAGACTGGCGCCATGCCTAGAGATATGACTGACCCCTATTGGCAAATTTGTATGACTTTATCTTGCCTACCTAGCTGCTGCCTATAGTCTCCCTTTAACTGCGGAACACTTCAAAGTCGATAAAATGCCATGTTCCACCTTTTAATGTGTTCAGACCGCCATTTTCAAAATAATCAAGTCAGGACACTGCCTTCTAGTCTCATAATAAATTTTGCTTTCCTCAATATATAATAACATTTCTTCTTCTTCAATGCTTTCATCATTCCAAACTTCTCCTCCTCTGACTTTTACAGGGGTACAGTCATGGCAATCAAAACCCAAATACTGAGACCAAATGCCTGTTGACTGTGCTTTAAGAGAGACTGGCGCCATGCCTAGTCTCTCTTAAAGCACAGTCAACAGACACCAACCCCCTCAGACTCAGAAACCACAAACGCCCAACCCTTCCTGCTACCCTAATACTTCTGGATTCACAAGTAGGGCCACTCAGCATTATTCTAGCACTTGTTCATATACAGGCATCTCCGCTAATATAGAGCTCCATCGGCATTGAGCATACTGGCCGTATGACGACCGATGGACACCTTTTGGACTTTACTTTGGGCACGTCAAAGGCACTGATGTTAGGCCCTTTTTTATGGTACAGTTAAGTGAAAATTGATCATCACACACGTTTGAATCCCTAAACACCGCATCACTTCAGGGTTTACTTGCAACTGCAAGCGGAATGACTGAGATTCGCGAACAATGTTTTTTAATGAATAACCGAGAGAAATTTTGTAATCCGCCAAATTGAAAATCGTTCAAATCTTTTCAAAATTTTCGCTATTGGCAAAAAAGTGTAATAATTCAACTCCTGGTCAAAAGAGGGAAGTACGTGTATATTGAAAAGTTTGGTACACAAGGTACTCGAGGGAGAATGGCAAAGGAAACTAGGCAGGTACATATCCCAACATAGCTATTATCTTTTTTCTGGGGACCCTTGATTCTACTAGAACTAATGTATTCTTTTCATATCAACAGTGCACCTAAAACGAAAAGAAGCAAGGGATACAGCAGGATGTCTATGCCAGATACCAGTGCAGACACCAGTCCAATCTTACAAGACTGTTCCCTGCACCAGGATTTACGACAGAAATTCTGGCCCGCAGATACCTATGTCGAGGTAAACTATGGGGAACACAGCATGACCTCGAAACGAAAAGCCGCTTCATCTCCGCCACAGGACTGGGCGCCGGCCACAGGACTGAAGTTATAGATTAGGCAGGTTGAACGCAGAAGAAGAAGAAAAGATGAAATCAACAATGCAGTATAATAATAAACATACAAAATTGGATATTTTGTGTTATAAAGTTTTCAGCAACAAACTGCCAGTTGAAGTACTTTTTCAGCCATGTTTAAACATACAAATGTTCAGAACTATATAAATGTATTTGTATGTTTCCAAAATTCAACACCACAACAAGTTTTGTCTACTGTCAAGTGTATCTCAATTCGTACTTCTTCAGTGTTTGATGTTTCCAGGTGTTCAATATCAAAATTACTGTATAACACATTGATTGAACAGTTTTGAACAAGCGAATTCCATTGAAAAAAAAAAATGTGTACGCAAGAATCAATTGAACGGTGAATAATAAAATTTATCGGTAACAAGGCACATAATGCAGTTGTACTGTTTCCACCATTTGTTTTATCACGTTTACGTATGGAAATTACGTATTGCGCATTCGGGTAAGTGAAACATAATTCGGACATATATTGAGCTTCAGTCCGCATCCGCATTTACCCATGTGCAATTTGTACAACATAGCTCAAGAGATAGGTGGCAATGGAAACACCTCCAATTTTTCAACAACAAAAAAGTCACAAACCAAAGCATCATCAACCTAATCTACAATATTTCTCAAACTATGATATTAGAGATGGAACAATGATATAAGTTTCAATTTAGCTGCAACTCAAAGTTCACTTGTTCAGTTTCATTTTGCGTACTGCTTCTCGCCTCGAATACAATTCTTGCGTTTTCCCATACACTTTTGTCGTCCAAACTACACAAACTGATGATGGTGTATATACGCAAAATCGATAGCCTGCGATTCGACGCTCCTGATGAAAGTCTATATATTCATTGAAAAACTGTCGACAGCTTGATGAGTATCTTTCCTAGTAAGCGATCCGATTTAACCTTCGAGTTGAGTGCTTGTTAAACACCTGATAGGTGCGTGTGACTGAAAGTGTGGCTTCATGGGCCTTTGACAGGACCGAGTAGTACAAATTAAATTGACTCTCCCTAAATGGACTAACTCTTAGACAGGACACCACCTCTCTATTGTAAACAAATCATTTTCTGCTAATTGGTGTTTTTGTGAATCTTTCCATTCCATTTGACATTTGTAATCAGGATACTTCTCTATGGGTAGCATTTGTCCGCACAATGGTGTTCAAAACAGGGAGGTGATAGTGTTACATGTATCGATAGACACTCGTATAATCCAAGTACATCCAGCTGCAATAACTCTGATGTTCTGATTGATTCTTACTGTTCGAGGAGCCTCCAGCGCTCTCAGAGGGTCATACAGATGGGCACGAACGAGTTGCATTTGATAAACATGTGCTTCGAACAAATCCCCTATAACCTCGCCTTGAATAATTCAATGCATTTATTGAAAGACCCTGCTTAAACCAAGCCCTCAACAAGGATAATCCAGGGAACACCTCAACCACTGAGTCTCATACTCCCTATCATAAGCGACGTGCAACCATCCACTTCGTGGAGGAATTTCCTCTTTGGACTTGAAGTCGACAGGCTAGGCTCGATCAATGAACCCCATGAAGCAACGCCAATGGGAGTTGATAGCTGGACGGGTGACCGAGATACAACAGGGCCGTTTAAACCGGACTAAACCCGCCCAGACCAGACCATGTCAGACCACAGTGGCGCGCGTTTACACGGCAGACCTATCTGGATCAGGATCGATCAGGCTAGATTCGTTATGTCCGTTGTAAACGGCCCTAACGTCTGTTGTACTTCCCACCCCAGAATCCTGGAGAATGAATGAGTCCCGACATAGACGCAATTATAGGCGCTAAATAGCTCGCGGATGAGCTGACTTTATCAGAAGGGAGGAATGATCATACAACCAAATTATAGAGATATCCCACCGTCTGTACTCTGTGGAGAAACTTCCTTTATGGAGCTCTGGTAGGCGCCGCATTACTGAAGTTGAGCAAGGCCGAGGTGAAAGGGTGACCGAAAAATAAACGTCTCGCAAACGCCCCAATAGCCTATAGTATGTAGCTCGCGGACATGCTGACATTGTCTGATGGTAGAGAGACGATGTTTCATACTCCTAAATGACGCCAAGTAAGTGCAGTGGGTACGAGAACAACCATTGGCAAGCAGGCTTTCTTAACGAGAATAAAAATGTGTTGTCGAGTTTGCGCCGTGAATTATTGAGAGAAGTCTTAAAAATCGTTACCAGAAACAACGGCTAGAGAATGTCATAAGTATCGCAAAGTATGGGGCATCCTCCTCCAAGATCGATACCCATTGACTTGAACTATCTGTTTCAAGTACTCTATAGTTGATGGAAAGCTGCCCGGTCGGAATTTTTTAACACAATCATTGAGTTATGCCAAACGAGTAAATGTTGTCCTGGGGAACGCATGCAGTACTTCACTGTGCATGAATTTTAAGAAGTTATTATCGAACAAATACTTGTGAAAGCTGACCGCATGTGGTGCGTTGAAGAAGCATCGAGATCAATTTACGCAAACTCTTCTTCAAAGTTTGTATCAGTAACGTTCGCTGAAAAGTCCTTTGCACTTATTACACATGTTTCGAAATCCCTACATAGAGCTAAAACGACAAAGTATGAAGTTATATCATAAAAGAATAAATAGAATGAAACGGACTGTCTTTAAAGTTTAATATCTAAGAGATGGACGCACAGAAAGTGTCCAAAATAAATGTATGTGCACACCTCAGATAAACTGATTTGTGGAGCTTAACACTTTGTAGTCTTACGGCCATGGAACTTGTAAGAGATGTCAAAAATGTCCGTATCACAGTTGATATTTCTATCGTAGAACCTGAGTCATTGAATAAAAAAAGAAAGACTCTGGTGGAACTGAGCACAGAAGATGCTTTAAGAGTTTGTCGTAAATCAATTAGCACAGGACTAGATGCCACGACAGACCTTCGTAGGTCGTACTTCATCCTTCGTAGGTGTTGCTTAACCTGCATAATGCAAAATTAACCCGGCTAAACGACACTTCTGGATGAAGTGGTAGCATCGATTATGAGAAACAACCCGTCGTCGGAAGAGAGTACCGGTTTTGAATCATTTATGTGTTGTGTGGAATTTATGCGTTTTGAACACAAAGTAGTAAGTAATAAAAGATGGGATAGCCAGAATGGATGTAACAGGTTGTGACGAGTAATACTACTAGACGACAAAAAACACACATTCCTTTTGATCTTAAATAACTCTAAAAAATTAATGTCATTTTTACCAAATGTCTGCGGCTTGTAGCTGAAACCAATTCTTTTTCGTTTTCAAATGGTTTGATCTCATTATCTAAAACATTAGTAGTTCTACGATGAGCATTTCCATTTTTCAACACTTCTACCCCAGCCGAGTAGGTGTTATTGGTAACTAACCAAACTCTCAGACCACATGCATAAACTACCAATTATTTTTTTGGTGTCCTTGGGTGGTGTAACATGGACACTGGTTCCATTTTGTCAGATCACCCAAGCCCTATGATACACCGCCCACATAACCTCAAGACAATAATGACTACATTATCATTGTGGTATGCCAGCTTGATTGGTGACTTATGGAACAAAAAATATATAAGGCAAGCAACCTAATTTTGCATGACACCCATGCAGCTGGGGATTCGGATACTTCCTCAAATATTCTGACACCTAATATCCAAGGTGATTGTGAAAAGTGACAAACAGTCGACTTCAAAACACCCAATCCCTTTCCACTTACTGGATTTGTGTTATAGAATATATCGGGTGGCCATAAAAAAGGTCCTCAATGCTGATGCAGTAGTATTAATAATTCTATCTTTTCATATGTTTAAATTACAATGTACCGGCTTTTTCAAAAGTTAATGTCACTGTTCTTTTGGGCTACTGTGCGAAAACTACGGCGCCGATTACTTGATAGTTTGGTTTTCCTCATTTCATTTAATTTAGGGACCCAAGAGGACTTTGACATTTCAGTAATTGATTTTGACATTTTCTGCTCTGTACCGCTTATTTCTGGACGAACTTTGATGAAATCTTCAGGCTGTTTTTTCAGCCTATCCAAAAAAATATTTTATATGAAAAAAGCATATACGTAGTTAGTGAAATTCGGCAGACACTGCGACATAGATATTACTAGTTCTTGCTTAAATGGCATATATCTAGTATTGAGACTTTAAGTTCTATACCAAAAATGAAATTGGTCAGTATGCTTTTGCGGCGATATGTCCAGAAATGCAAATCTACGATATCACGAATCTTCTGAACATAATAGCATACAACTTTGCAGACTAGACTCCCTTGTCATGCTCGGTATTGGTTTGGTGAAGTTTAATTAAATACAACTGCTAACGCCCGAGTGGCACCAAAATTATTAATGCTAATTTTCTTCCACAGATCGACGGTCGTTTCAGGATCGTTGTGCAGCTCTGGGACGGTTCTGCAGCGCGTTATTATTGTTACAACACAACTCTGGCGTTAGATAGGGCAAAATCATAAAAACAATTATTTCTGTTTTTTGTTTTTGACCCTCCCGAAGCTTTTTCTGAAGATTAAACGTCTAAATGACATCAAAATATCGATCATGATTATATGCCCCAAAACTAACAGCATGATGTCATAGTAAAATATGCTCAAATTTGGGGAAAGCAGTGTAGGTCCAATGGAAGTAAATGAGAGGCCTGATGGACAATATTTGTCAGTATCAAGATCAGAGACTTTTTGATGGAGAGGTTCTATACTGCTCTATTTCTCCGCACTTCACCCGGACAATAAATAAAGAAAACAGCATACGTTTGCACCTGTTAAGTAAATAATTATCTACCTGCATTTTCCACCGTTTTTACACTGATTGATATTCTTGCTCGGGTTACAGTAAGGGCCGTATTCGCACTCCTTCCCGAAGAAACCCTCAAAGCAATGGCACGAAAACTTATCAAAGTTTTTCGAAGCGTAACAATTCCCGAGGAACGAGCAATGGTAGACTGAACAGGCGTCCGTCCTGGTCTTGCTGTTGGCAGGAACTACTTCATAAGTCATGTTGAATCCGTAAACGTCAGAGAGATACTCCATGACTCTTAAATGAATGTCGCCTATCTCTTTCTCCCGAATTTTCAGATGGACGACCAGGACGGGTTTCAGCGCAATAATGCTCGTTATCTCATCCTCGAAACTAATCTCTCCCAAATTTCTCTTCCCGATGTATAAACTCTCATTATGGTACATGTCATATTCTGAGATTGACAGTCCCTCTCTTAGGTAGTATTGCGTGAAGTATAGGACGATCCTCTGGCCCACCGGGGCCCTGATTAACCACCTACAGTTGATCGGTGCGGGAAACCTCCCGGGGAAGTTCGGCGTGTGGATGAATCCTTGCCTTGCGTCGTACACGCCCCCACAGTCCGTGTGGACACGCGCTAACCCTCGGCTGATCCGGACAATGAAGACAGAAGCGACCAAAGTCATCCACAGCATAATGCAATTGGTAACAGCGTCAACTTGGTTGTTCCATGTACACCTTGTATCTGATCTCCATCTGCCTGAACCGAAGCATATTTGTATCCATTTGTATAAGCACGTGTTGCTGATCGATATGTATAAGTGTGAAGCTTCACAAGGCGCAGCCAATCTCGACAGACTTTCTAGGGGACTCACCGCTCTTGGCAGAGTATTGGCGGCGTCAGAATTATCAAACACATGTTCATTTTGAGGAGCGACAATGCACTGATAGGGAATGGAATCGGGTCTGTTGGAAAGGCAAGACGTGTGACTACCAGCTCCTGACGCAGGGCTGGCGGTCTCGGAGCTCACTATCAAACACGGTTATGTCTATGAGCGTACAAGCTCTTTTCATGAAAATTGTTAAAACAACAACTTCTTCAACTGTAACGAGGTTAAAACAGTTGACAGTATACACACGTAGTATACATTATATCGCTTTGGGCGAACCTACTTTTCATTAACAGCAATGCTGTAATTCCAAATGAATCTGCCAAGTGGAAGGATTGATGGTGACACTGCAAATTGGTCCGTTCTCACCTCGCAAGGTTTTGGATCGTCTAAGTTCTACTGCTTTTCCACTGATTATTTTTTCATTCAAAGAGGTTTTCTGGAAGTCATTTCAGCTAGAATGGTAAATTTCGCGGGTCCTGCTCTTTGACTGCAGCGAAGTACGAGTCGAAGATTTCATGGTGGCGCTCAGTGGCCCACCGAAAGTACTCAGGCTTTGAAGAAGCCCACTTATAGCAGTGTGTAATGGAGGTTGTTGGATATGAGCACCGCTGGCTATTGCATGTGACCTCCGATTCGCACCTCTTCGACTGGCCAGGCCCAAACCTCGAATCGCCACACGGATCGAACCAAAGTATAAAAATTAACAATATTCCTTGAAATATTTACAAAATAGTTTAGATAGTAGTCGAGTTGTCCCCGATGAGATCTACTACAAACTTCAAATGCGCACTTTAGAGTGGTTCGCCGATTGGACTGATGAAAAATTAAAATCGCTTAGTCTCCAGATTCATTTCGTACAAACCTTGCGATTACTGAAGTCACTTGAAAGTAATTATCCAAAGAACTGTAACTAAACCTAATATTTGAACTCACGATTAACATCACATGTCCAGTGTTTTGAAAGAAAATCCTTTAAGTTTTGGATATCCGTTGTTTGAAACCGAAATTGACCAACGCACTGCGTAGTGATACTGATACAACAGCCTACATGTGATTGAACAATGCAAAGATGAGATCGTCATAATTAACATGATTGTAATTAACGAGACAACAATCTCAATCTCATTTATTGATACGTCTTTTGTAACCATAAACTAGCACGAATAGCAACAAGATGAAAATGGAGTATTCGTGACATGGAGCTCAGACCAATGCTCTTTTTTAGCTTGCGATATAATTTCCCGACGGATATTTTTATAAGCCCCGCCTGATAAACATTTAGTTTTTGTACATGTGGTATAGGGTCTTGTCGTAATGCATTCATAGCCGTAGCTAGGGTTTTGGCAGGAGGGGACCAATGTACTTTTTTGCTTCCATTGGCCCTGCAAAACCCGAAGAAAAGTCGGTATAAATAACGCAATTTTCAGTTAGCCTTTGAGGTATTTGCCACCTCCCTCTCCATACTAGCTACGGGCATGACGGGCGTCTTGGCTGGCCTTGCTTTCTGATTGTTGGTTGACGTCATTATGTGTGAAAATAGGGAACCCTTTTAATAACTACTTTTCCATACATGTCGGCGTTCTTTCAGCTGGGGAGAAGGAAATGGGACAGTGCAACACCATCAATACATGCATAGCCAGTACCGCTCGTCTCAGGCGAGACAAATACCGAGAATGTAAAGTCCCCTTCATATGATATCCAAAATGGATCTTCATACCGAAATATTATTACTATCTCAAGGCCATCGACACACCGTTCAATGAGTCACATGCATGATATTGGGGAAATATACTCTGCTCGCGTGTTTCTTTCTTCGGTATTGATATGCGGTCGATGTTGCAGCGGGGGTGGAAGAGCTCCTCAAAACATCCAGGTCTTCGGCGCGAAATCGGAACGGACGCCATCTTCACCAGCCTGAAGTTACCAACTGATTTCATACTTCCATTCCCGAATCTCAAGTAAATTATCTATTCTTGGTTTTCGGTATAAAAGCTAAGTCAGTACGCCTGTAATTCTTTAGTAAGGCTAAATGCAGTTATTATGGCAAGCCAACCACAACCGTCCGAGGATCGCGGTGGAAGTTACATTGGGAATAAGGAATCCGAAAGAAGTAGCTAACTTCAACATGATGCCACCGACTCGGCTACATGTGGCATCACTATTAATGATAACTAAAGGAATATCGAGATGGCGTGATTGAGAACCATGGTTGACGTTGAGCGCGTGTCATTTCGACGAGTGCGGACTGACTTTTCAGGTTTAATACAATGTAAAATGTTTAGTCGATGTTTTTTGATACACTGACACAAACTAAACGCGATGCATTCCTCTCATCAAAGGTCACAGGGAACGAGACGGGCAATGTCAGGTCACATGCACTACGTCTAATCCAACGTAGTCGCGTCGATTTGGCGGAAACTGCAGTATCTCTGGAAACTGGGCGGAAACAGTCTAACACACAGTATGAGCATATCGATATAAAATTTATAATAGACTGATATAATATTCTCATTTTGTCTTCTCTCCACCACGGCTGATTTTGAAATGGTCCGAGGAAAAATGCAGTCCATGTTTTATAGAAAATTCTTTTTCCTAAGTCCTTGATAAACAGCCCTTGATACTGGTTGAATTGATACTAATGTTATTTTCTATTTTTGTATCCACCCATTTCCAACATTTTCCGGAATCAGGATTTAATTACAATGTGAATTTCACTTTTGCAGCAGATATGTCAAAACAAAGGCCGACCGACATTCCCAAAGAGCGAATATTATGCCTTTCAGGTTTTTTTTGCTTTTTATACTGAATTATCCAACAAATTGTCTAACTGTTTGTTGGAATGATCATTTTGTGACAGTGAGACGACTTGGAATGTTTCGAACTACCTCGAATTTGCCTCTTGAGAAATCAAAATATGCAAGCGAATAATTGTATTCCTTTCTAATGGCAGCGAGTGATATTACTCGTTGCCTAGGTTAATTGTTTTCAGAGCCTGTGGGAGATGGTATTTGAGAAGAGGCATGATAGTTTAGGTGTCTGTCTGTATTGCTTCAGTGGTGTTACACGTAGAAGCTGCCTGCGCTTTCTAGCTTTTTTTCTGGGAAGGGCAGGCCGGTGCGAGCAGGGGTGAGGGGACCCACCCTCACTTTGGCCATGACAATTTTTCATCCCGAACATCTTTTCATGCAACGCCTTGATAATTACGCCCTGTCCTCTCTACAGGTACAGAAGTCCGACGTGACATTCGGGATTTTTAATTGAATTGTTCTCGTCATGTGGAAATGGAACTTTGTTGTCCTGAACATTTTTTCAACAACGCTTCAATAACGCTCTGTACTATCTATAGTTCGACTTTCGGAATGTTTTGTTTGAATTGCACTGGTCATGTGAAAATGAAACTGTTTCATCCTGAACGTCATTTCACCGCACAACGCTTCGATAACGCTCTGGTAGTACTCTTTAGTACACTTTCGGACTTCAAATATTTGTTGCCTCGATATGACGGCTCTTGAATGCTTTGTTACTACATGTTCAAATATTTTGCACACGTACAAGTATCTTTTTAACAACTAACCGGAATCGATCTGGGCACGCACAGTTTTTTTCAGAGTCGCGCAATCACTCTCTTCCATGACATTACAATATGCCACCACGCGGAGACTAATGGTATTAGCGTAAACACTCCCTTCAGCAGTGCCGCCGCCTTCGGTCTTCAAAAGGCACCACAACCACCTGTCGCGAGTTCGATGATCGAGTAATCGTATTGCCTTGGTGACGAGAGTCACAAGCTGTCATAACCATAGCATTAACGTAAGGTTCGTGTGGCTTTTCACGATATCCCCGTTGATCAAACACAGGTAACAAAGTCGGGATCTCTTGTCGGGATCTCTTCGCATATTATTTATTTGAACATAAGGACAATTATCTTACCAAGACAAGTATGTGACTATGTCTGCGGATGTTTTTGGCATGTTTAGGATTGATCGGAATAATTAACACATATTGGATACTATCGGACTAGGAGCAGTAAACGATGGGTGCAGGTGCTTCGAGGAATATTTTCAGACAGAAGGCACAAATGGTGGGGATACTTCAGGCCTCGCGGCCGAGCCACCAGGCCAAGGACTATCGGCCGGAGGATGACCACGGAACCTTGAACGGGTCCACGCCCGTCGAGGCTAAGAAGACCTTGGAGATGTCGTTCACGGACACGGCCAAGGCCTGGGAAGAGTTGCGGGCGGGTTCCACGCCGCAGCCGGGCCAGGGATTAACAAAGACCACACTGACCATTGAGGACTTTAAAAAGATAAAGAGGCAAAAGACTGTGGATATTGATGAAAATGACACTTTTGATATTCCGTATCAACAGCAAGACAAGGTAAGGTTTTCTTCCATCGATTCTTTTCTAATTTCAGTGGACGGGATATATTTGTGCCCGCGGTTAAATCTCTGTTTTGGTGGAGATTGCTTCCAGTCTTTACGAGCTTGAGAAATGGGCAAAAATTCGCTGAAGGCTGGTTGTCATAAAGGGAAGGTTAGGTCGAAACAATTTTGTCGTGAATCAGACTTATATATTTTAGACCTAACGTTAAACCTTATAGTAAGTGGTATCATGTTAAGACAAATTTCACGTACTACCTGCTTGATTTGGCATTGCTCAACTTTCAGACAACGCGCGGGGTGTGGAGGCTACAGAGAGAACTAGCCCCTGGAAGTTCAAAATGGCGTACTACCGTTTTGAACTTCAAGAGGCCACTGGTATACATGTATACATATTCGTGTTGTCTTAAATGATGTACTGAGGTGAAAACATGAACATGCATTAAAAAATTCAACTTTCATCATATTCGGAAGTGTTAAGCAAAAAAAAATTCTGTCTGAATTTGGTTATCCCGGATCAAAGGAGGTGATTTCATTCAAAATCAAGATTTTTCAAAATCTCGTTTTAATTATCCAAGGCGATGCTGACTTATCTAGAAAGCAGAGAGAGTGTGGGGTTGATTTTCGGCAGTCAAACTGTTGCTATTGATTTGCTAGTTTAACCAAAGGATCCTCAGACAACGATGTTCTTCACAGCAATGTTGTTCCCTCTCATTGGCGTATGAAAGTGAATAGGAAGGGATTCCGACCCGATAAACGCGCTAAGTGCAGGATTATCTTGTATCACTATTATTCTACTCACTCCTTCGCATTAACGTACTGCAGATTTTTCCCATATCGTTGAAATGCGTCACAGAGTATCATTATCTGACTTAAGTGACTATACATTACACGTATACTAAGTATTTTTTATGTCTTGACGCTTACACGATATAGTAATAAGAATTTATACGATCGTATGATAGCATATTGTTATATAATGCGTTTATATTGCCTTGAAGCATGCTAGTGTAATAAACCGCCCCACAAATGAGCGATTTTTGTACACGTATGATCGTAAGCGACGGAAATCCCTTGTTTCGGTGGTCGAATAAGCAGCGACTGGAATCGGGAACCAATGAGAACTGCGAGAAACATCATCAAGCCCAGGTTTTACCCGCAGATGCGCGGTCTTTCTATCACGCACGCAGCGATATTCTTCGCAGGTAGCTGTGATAAAAGCGCTCGCTTACGAGGTGCTTAAAGACATCTTTCAGCTTATGTACACTTGTTAAAACAACCTGCCTGTATTTCGCGCTTTATTAAGCAACTTTTCGTATATAACACTTCCCCGAGCACTGCAGCACACGACCAAAGGTATGATATGGGTATGGTAGGAGGTGTCCAAACTTGCCAGCATTCTGTTGATATAATTTAGGGAACCAATATTCTACACCTATCATTTTAGAAAAAAATTAGTTTCGTAATATGTATTTTTGTGGTCGGCTAGCAGAAAGTTGAGCATGAGATGTATTGATTGATTACACGAAATAAAGAGAAAACCGAGAAATTCCTTTAAGATATACATGTACATCAAAGAACTAATATTTAATAAAAATGCGTGTGCGGAACTACCAATATATGCAGTGTCATCACCGGCCAACATTGAGACGCCAGGCATTGACATGCTGTCCTGCGGAGAATGTTTAGTCTTCTAAAACACGTGATTTTTTCACTTTCTCGCCGACGTACAGTGTGCTATATTCGAGTTGCGAAAATAATGGGTGAAAAATTAGTTTACATAATCATCAAAATAAGCCGCAAGCGGAGCAAGTGAGTTCTAATCTCTAAAGAAAGATCGTCAAGTCTCTCTAATGATCAATTTTCAGCGTATTTCAATATGGACCCCGCGGCGCTGAGTATATTAACGAGTAACATCATCTGTGCATAGTCTCGAATTTTTCGATTTTCTCGAGCAGAAGGTGTTTCATTCAGAGCCGGAAATTATATTTTTACCCAGGGAGGTTAACATGTTAAAAGGGGGCCAATAGGCAGGAGATAGGGGAACGAATTGGCGATCGTCATGTAGAAAATACATTGCTATATTGGATCATATTTGAGTTGATAAAAATATCGTAAAAAGTGCCGTTGAAAAGGACTACTAATTCCTGCGTTGATTTTGGGTACCCCGGCCCAAAGTATTGATTTAATACATGCACTTACAAAATTCCTGTCCATGAAATCAATACGTTTTGTTTTTAGCTTGTTTGACCTCATGACGTGCATTAGTTATTACGTAATATACATCTATATTTCTTACATTTCCGGCACTTCTGCACCCGAGCTGACCAATCACACCCTCGAATCCGTTATTCATGTTATTGTTTTGAGGTTCTGTGGGTGGTGTATCATGCAGGTCATTGTTGATCTGTAGAAGAGGTCACCAAGCACACTCTCACGCCACAGAAATAATGCATCCATTAATGTTTTGAGGTTTGGGACGCAGTGTATCATGGTGATCTATGTTGATCTGACAGAAAGGCAAGCTATCGCGCAACTAGCTCAGTTTATATACGGGATCCTGCAACAGCTGTTATAACCACGGTATGATTAAAAAGAATTAATGGCACTCTCAATGGTATATCACATCAAATGATTTAAGGAAATAAAGAATTAATACTGATAACATTTCAAACCATTATCAACGTCTTCACAATTGCAAATAATGAAATAGCCGTACGGGCACAATCCATTGGCGTAATACTAGTTTCCCGATGGGCACAGCACACAAACTATCACTTCATAAAAAATTGGGAAACATGGTCGCCCCCTACAAATGTGTATGCAATTGTCCCTCTCTTCTTCTACGTTTGGTCATCCAATAGCCTGAGCAATATTGGCTTCGGGTTTGTCTTCCGTTACCATGGAGATGCATCGCCATCTTTTCCAGCTTTAAGGAATATAGCTTGTGTATTCTTGTATCTGGCGACCGTCATTGATGCAAGATGAGTCCCTGCCATGCGTCACTATAAACAGTAACCTACAGTACAGCTTCCCATTTTATTGTCCTAAGAATATCATTGAAATCTAAAGATGACACAGTGATTAAGTCTATTTCGCAAACGATTCCGTAAGGTACATGTAGCACTAAATTCAGTAGCTATGGCCACAAAATCGGGATGGGGAAACCACTTTCAAATTGAAAGAGTGTTGGGCAAAAACTACAGTGGAACCTCCCTTAGTGGACACCTCAATAATGAGGACAGCCTCCCTATGAAGGACACTAGGTTTAGTCCCAAAGTGTTTTTTCCATGCAATTTGACCCTCTAATCAGGATACCTCTCTATTACGGACAGTACTTGACAGTCCCGAGTGTGTCCTTAATAGAGAGGTTCTGCTGTATTCCAAATAGTGCTGGTATTTTTAGTAAACATCAAGTTAAGGACACTGAACCACCCTAAAGTGGTTTGAAGGGGTAAGCCGTCTGTGATCATTGTATTTACATACCTGTAGCGCAGGGAAATAGAAATTTACAAAACCGCAGCGCAGTTGTTGTTTTGACAGAGCCCGAAAGATGCGGACAAAACATTTACGAATGGACCTTTAGGTATCGATATAAATATAGCCAATACTATATTTGTATTGGTCTTATCAATAACAGTATGGTTCATCTTGACATTCCGTTGCCATGGACGCGACTCGGTATTTTCCTGTTGATGGTATACGACAGGAAGGTATTTTTACTAGCTCCAAACTGCATTCTTGGAAGAGTGGGCAGCATTATTAAATACACGGATGTAATCCGTGTTAAATATTTAAGCAAATAAGTTGCGTATTGCGATCGGATAATTGGATCGGATGCTTAATATTGAGTTACATTTACATTGTAAAACTTGTTTCAATCTATCAAAACGCAGACATGGACATCTTTGTTTTCACCATGGTTCCTAGTCAAGTAAGAGGCAGACACATACCTCTGCATGAGGCGAATCATCCCGGCCACTGACCCAAATACCTCGCGATCGTCGGGCTTTCTTCAGCCGTGTTGCGGCCACCACACACCAGGAACGCATGAACCCGCCCCATTACGTGTATACATGTACCAAGTCGAACGTTCTTCAGCCGTGTTGCAGGCATCAGTGCCAAGCGACCAGTCAACGCGCCCGTCTAATCGCCGCACACCAGAGGCCAATCAACATGCTCATGCGTACTACTCTGTCGAAATCTCTTCAGCGATGGTACAAATACCACTAGCGGCCAGCCAATCCACCCCATACGTTGTCAAACTCCCTCAGAGCCATGTGGCAGCGACCATGAGGCCAATCAACCCGCCCCGATGCCTTGTCGAACTCCTTCAGCCGTGTGGTAGCGACCGCCAGAGGCCGGTCAACCCGCCCCAATGCCTTGTCGAACTCCTTCAGCCGTGTGGTAGCGACCGCCAGAGGCCGGTCAACCCGTCCCAATGCCTTGTCGAACTCCTTCAGTCGTGTGGTAGCGACCGCCAGAGGTCGGTCAACCGCCCCATTTCCCTTATCGAAATCTCTTCAGCCATGCTGTAGCCAGCCGCACACCAGAGGCGAGTAAACCCGCCCCAATTCCTTCTCAGTCTCTCATCACACGAACCAGACCAAATGAATAATAAATAATAAATCCCATTGCTTTCATTGCTTCCATTACCATCTCCGAGAATTGGAAAAGTAATCATATTATACCTTAGAACAATGCTTTCCGCGACTTTTATAAAAAAAATTGAGGAAGCTCTTGTATTGCGGTATGCTCTTACACTTTGTCCTTGTACAATATTTACTGTTATACTGTTCGTGATAGACATTTCTGCAACAGTCTGTAATATAGTGGGGCCTATGTTTGTCTATTTGGAAGGGAGCAAGGACGCAGCTCGGTTGAAAGCGATATAAGCTGGTCAGTCTGTTGATTCCAGGTACAGGGTTACCCACGAAATTCAACTCATGTTTGCCAACCTCGATGTGAAGTCGGTTCTTTGTTCCCCTGGTTCTACATTCACCGAATTCGATATTCTCCGGGTCCGGTATTTCCGAATACAAGGTGTGTTTCGATCTGTACACACCGTTTTGAACAGTTTTGATGGAGTGATCAGTAAGGGGCAAAATAGGGATGAAAAGACACCCTGAAGCTGGGGAACATCCATCTACCTTAATCCATCTAACTATCTTATTCCTGCTTCTTACCCAGACCGGCCCCGACCCTGGCCCTTGTGAAATAGACGTTTGTTATTGCATGTTTGTCTGTTTTGAAGGGATAGCATGGAAGACCCGTTCGGTTGAAATCGATGTCATCAAAACACCTGCCTCGTGGTAATTCAGTGAAGGGTGCACCAACAAAATACACTCCATGAAACTGTCGATAAAATTCGGTTTTTTACAACGCCATTACATTTTGAACACATAAGCCCAATATCTCTTGTTCATGCATGGAATACACATGATTTAAACCTTGAGGTACAAGAATTTGAATAAAATGTTTCAAAATAGAATTTCAATTTATGAAGAACCCTATAAACGAAATAATTGTTTTTAAAAAAAGCATTGTCACCCATCACTCAATTTCACCAAACCTCATCAACGGTTTTATCAGTGGCAGGCAGAGAAACGTAATTGCTAATTGCCTAATGAATTCATGTCTCGTAATTCCTCCTTTAAATCGGAAGTGTATCTGTTTCGATGCTGTCGTCCGTTGTCGTAGTAATGGTCCTACTTCCGGTTTACCGGAAGTCTGACATGATAGGATGCTTTCACTAAAATGGGAATGTTGTCATGGATAATGGTGCGGATTGTGTTTGAAAGCTGACAAAGTACACGCACTTTAGGAGTCTGTTTGCAAAAATGTTTACTGTGAAACTCGCTCGACTCATATTTTGCCAGTCTAAGAAACACCAGAACTATCCATTATCCACAAAATGGTAAAAGTATCACTCGGAGGACATTGTCATCTTTGGTTTTCATGGCCTCTGGATAATATTTTAACTGATATTTGGTGTTGGAAAGAGTTCTAGTGTTCCTTAGATTAGAAAAATGCAGGCACTCTACGAAGTGTAGTTTCACCTTAAAACAAATTACTTTCGCGATATATATTTCTTTATTTCCTCCTTGTTAGAAGATTACAGAACAACAGTAATGTATAGTTATTTACAACAAGCAACAAATCAAAATTGCACGAGACAAATCAAGAAATTAAAGTAAAAAGTTTCTCGATAAAAATCACCACTTACAAGCCATTTACATGTAACACGCTTTAAATGAGTGTTAGATCTTTATCATGAAGGGCGACTTCTTTGTCTTAAACCACTACATGTGTAATTTGCAAATGAATCTCTTTGGAGACTTTGTTGAGCTAAACTAGATCGAATGAAAAAACGCAGGCAATGACGGTAAGATCTATAATGGAAATTTTATTACTTGCTTACCCATTATTCTTCCTATAAACAACTCGATTTATGTCGATCTTAGAAACATGGCTTCCTTTGAAGGCGACGCATTACAACCCACCTTTATAACCCATTTCGTTCCGAGTTGATGCAGAATGATGCATGCGGAGTTATAGGCTGCTTACAAACTTCCCCCCATCGCCTTCTGTCCCTGGCGATCCTCTCCTGTTCCTGCCAAGTGTGACTCATGGTCTTCATGTCACTCTCGAGGTCTCATCGCCAGCTGATCCTCGGTCTACCCCTGTCGGATACAGGTCAGAGCTTGACGTGTGATCCTAGATGGCGGTTTTCTCAGTGTATGCCCGATCCAGCTCAGCGTCGACGGAGTATCTTGATCTCAAGTGGGTCCCCGTTTGCTCTTTTCCACAGGTCCTTGTTTATTACACGGTCTGTCCATTCGAGGTGAAATATCCTACATGAAGGCAGCTGTTGATGAAGACTTGGAGTTTCTTCATTGCCGTTCTGGTGATTTGCCATGTCTCTGAGCCGTACAGCATTACGGATTCCACATACGCTAAATTTGCGCGAATAATCTCGGTTAGCGGAGGAAGAAATCACGAATATACATGTATATATTTTTATGCGAAATAAGGGAAAAGGATTTGTAAACCACTAGAACAAATCGAAAAAAAAACATTTTTCAGAATTTTTCGTGAATCCTGAAATAAAAAGGGCGGTAACAGTATCTAGAACTAAGCTTCAGGTGACAAGTCGGCGCCGATAAAAAATTGGTTCGAGTTGCTGAGGGATATTTTGCTCTCCTCGGTATATGGACCTATTCATTAGGCTGGAAAGTACCCTCGGCAGCATTTGAGACGTCATGCCACAGAAAGTAAATTAGTCACCATTGTTTCATTTGGGAACCGTTGCCATGGTAATCGCCATGATCAGTGGTATTAGCAGGAAATCAAACCTTCACAAGAATTCTCAATCGTAAATTTCAAAGTTCACTCTCAAATTCTTCCCATGGCTAATAAAAGGTCTTTGTCGGCGCTGTTGATTTTGATGACTTCATGGTTTGGGTGTAGTTCGAAATTCCGCACCTGCAAAGAAGGAATCTTGGAAAAATTCATGATCGTAAAATAATAAGAGCGTGTTCCAAGGTATTTGTTCTCTGTAACAATGCACCTTAAGCCCTATTGGGTAGGCACATCATCAGGGAAGTTGAATAAAGCCGAAATGGCTGGCTGCGAAAAGTTGTCAATATTCTGCTTCAAATGGCACGTTTTTTAGCCATGTTCTGTCCGATTTAGGCAACGTAAGCATTTTACTGATACTGTGAATTTTGAAATATCTGACGAAATAAACGATTTCGTTCAAATAATGCATTGATTTGTGTAAAATTATCAAAAGGTAGAGTGAGAATTCAATTTTTTCGAGATTTTTTGAATCGCGAATATCAAAAGGCGCCAAAATTGCGCGATTTACAGTATCAATTGCACTTTAAATTTCAATTATGCATGCTTCGTGTCAAGAAGCAGGCGTCAATCGTGATCAGCCAAGGCTCGGGAAAGCTGCCCGCGAGGGATTAAGACCCGATCAAACCATGATTGATTATCAGGTGGGAGCACCCATTACTTGCCAGTGTCAAAATAATTCCGACGTCGTCGAACGAAGTGAAGGGCTGTCCGTTCAGAATGTTTATTGAAATATAAAAATGGAAAACAGTCAAATTCCCACGACAAGTTTTACTCTTAGCATACCTCGCGTTCGATGGTGGACAGGCCTCGGCAAAATCAACGCGGGTCGCAGGACGGCGGGGGAACTCAGCATGCAGCAATTGTATTGTATTTATCTGAAAAAGATGCAAATATACATTGTACATAAAAAATACTGTCGACAGTATTTGGCATTCACTGAAGTAGAGGCATCTTTCTTCAAGTAAGGCGAATTATCCATGGAGGCAATTATCGCAATATAGTTTCTATTGGTTATATGTTAGGCAGCTGCGCCAGCTCATTATTGATTCCCCGGATAGGCACATGTAATTAGTGTGTGACAGTGAACAACTCGAAAAAGTATCCAATAGTTCTTGCCACAGAACTGTTTGCTGGTGGTGAAAGGAATACAGGAAAGAAATGTTGCGAACGACGTCATCAACTCCTGCGTGTTTTGGAATTGTTATCGAACCGTCACAGCCATGTAACAGAAATATGGTATTGGGAATATCATACAATGCTAGTCACGGAGGTCGGTCTGTTACACGCAACTCATCAGATACGGTGGTGATCGCGATCACAGAAATAGGGAGAAAAAGATATTCATTCAGTGATCGCGGAAACGGAGAAGTAACCATTGGTGAAATCGATATCCCATATGGGCGCAAAGTTCGCACCAAACTTTTTTCTCCCTAAAGGCTATTTTATGCGCGATTCAAAAACTACCAGTTAGGTTAGAAATAAGAGAGTGAGGCCATTTCTCTCATCTTTGAAATATTTGGAAGTTGCAGCTTCTGATGCAAATAGGTTCCCTCAATTCGACCATTCAGTGTTGAGGGACTTGTCAATAGAAACATACTTTTTTTGGTTGAACGGAACTTTTCGTCTTTTGCGTAATCCCTGACCAATCGAAATGCGTCTTATATTTCGAAGTGTGTATTCCTGATCAATCAAATGGCGTATTAGGTTTTCTCATATATGTCCCTAACGAATCAGAATGCGTATTATATTTTGAAGAGTGTGTCCCTGGCCAAGCAACAGGTGTATTGCAACAATTTGTTTATTAACTCACGTCGTCGATTCCCTGAACTATGTAAACGTATTATATTGACCAATTCTAGCTAGATTCTGAAAAACCTAATGTTTGTTGTAGAATTTGATACTCCCTCATTACAATGCGATGACCATTCGACTGCATTTGGGATTTTCAAATAATTACATGCAACCGTCTTGGGATTGCGGAAGTAGAAAGTAATAGTATCATGCAGAGTGGTGCATTTTACCAATTACACTGAGTTCGAGCTGACTTACATTTCAAAAGAACTTTCGATAACTTTGTGAATAACTTGGGATTCAACAGCACTACCGGGTATAGTTCAATTTTAAATTCTGATGGATTCTCTCGCAAGGCATCAGACAATAGATATTCGTTCTACAACACCCCACGAGTCGCTCGGTCAGGAAACAAGATCCCCGTACTTTCGAAAAAATAAAAACAGTAACTGTTAAAATTTCTTTCGTATTCACGAGTTAGCTTAGCGCTTCGATTCTTGTTGCACACTTGATAATTGTTTTTCCAGTGGGTGGACATGGAAGCATGGTCCTGTGTAAAAAATAAGGTGTGATTACTTCATTGAAGTGCCTGGATGATCTTAAACTTTCGAAAAGGCGTGACTCATCCACCCCCAACCACCTCACCCCTCTCCCTCGAGACATGAACTATGTTACGGCGAGAGACGCTGGACATTCGGCAGCCGTTTTGTGGAATAGTCTCCCGACAGAAATGTGCCATGTGGAAAATATTTCAATGCTAGCGAAAAGTTGTAATTTCCGGAAGTTTTTCGATTATTTTTCGTCCCTGAACAGAAGTCTTTCTTCTGACGCTGACACTAGCCTTAAGTTTCCAAAGACTGTCATAAACGGTATTTGCCTTCACCAGAGGAAATTTAATTTCCGCCAGCATTAGTGAACCAATTACTGCGGGGATTGCCCTAACCGGGTTTTGAAGTAATGATCTATCACTCGAACGGCTGCGGCACTGGTGTAGATGCCTCAGGAGGATGGCATTCCGTCACCCAATCAAATACTCGCCGGGCAAAATACCTATCCGCCATCAACCAGTATGTCGGCACCCAAGTACAGCCGAGTATACGAACGCTTTGGTGATTTTGCAATCCGTGGGCGATTTGTGGGCGATTTGTTGAGTGTTCCGTCGAGCCGGTACATGCTCCTTCAACATATCGGAGGCATCTCTAAGTTAGTCCTTTATTCGAAGAATCATCAATGAAAAAATTGCGCGTTCGCGAAGAACCCGGGAAACATCCGAGGCACCTATAGAACAGAGCCCATCCTTATCCATTATGGATACAATCCATAATTGCAAATAGTACACATCATGTCCGTTACCTTTATCTCCCTAACAACTTATATATCCAATATTTGGCAGAATGGTGATACCGGGTCTCCGGTCATAATTGGCGTTAGAACTCACTGACATCACTCAGAAGTGGAACTAACACCTCTCTCGACTGCCTCTCTAATAGAAAACACGGCCATCAATCCATCAAAAACGATTACTGCTTTCCTACTCTCCCTCATTTATTAACAGGCAGAACCCAGTCCGATCACCAGAATAATTATTATTGTCCTCCGGGCTGGATGAGGCATTAAGTGAAGGATGTTGATTGTACGACAATTGTCAACGGCGTGATGAGCTTCGTTGATCTTGGGCGCAACAGTTAGGCGAAGGCTGCGGTACCCTTCCTTCTGGCCTGAATATTCCCTTCCTTTAGCCCTTTTTACTTCGATACCCCAGGAAAATCGATTTGAAATTGAGGTATCATTTACATTTTTGTCATTGGTGTCACATATATGTGCACGTCATGCTGGAACAGACTGCGGATATTTCCTCGGATTACCACGATGTTGGTTTTCTTACTTTGAAGAGTTTCTAGTAGAAAATTGATGTTGATAGTTGAGCTTCAAGGGTAAGGTCAGTCACGCTTTTGTTCGTGACACGGCAGTGGAAAAGGAATTTTCAGGTGAAATATACAAGAGGCCGCAAGAGGTCTATCTCGGTTGACGGTACTGAGATATCTCAGTGAGGATAATTAAGGGTCTTTTCCCCCCCCCTTAAATATTCCACAAAAAGTTCTTTCGCGGGCTGTGAAAAAATACCAAACTTGAGATTTCATGGTTTTATTCCTAATTTCGATTTATCCCAAATCGGTCTCCAGAGGACAAAGTCACAACAACGACACGGCAGGGATTGACGTTTAAGGGCCACTTTTGTTCGTGGCTCGAGCATTCTTGCTCGACACAGCATAAGGGAATGTCAGATGGCTAAACATGGCTCAGAAATTGTCAGTACATAGACACGATATGGCTATTCTCATTGGCTTTGATATTTGAGATGCACGGAGTCATTCCATTTACCAAGGCAACAGTGACAGTCTAAACATATCACCAAAGCTTTTGCCAAAGAAGTCATGTGAAGGCTTGGCCGTATTAGATTATCCTGCAGGTATCATTGACTTCGGATACAGAGATTTGATGGGTTGGTAGTGGGCGGAATAATACTGCTCTGATTCAAAGACAGGTGAAACACTGAAAGTATATGTTACATTTCATGCCGAGAAGTATGTACTAGACGCCATTAGCTGGACAGTCTGATATCTTTACAACAACACTGGCATACGATTTCTCACAAACTAAGGAAACACATTTATTGCAGTTTCAGCATTGGTAGTACGTTTCAAAGATCTTAGAATTGCGTGCTATGTTGGAGAACCCCGGTGAATCAATATCCTGTGCGAGACAATTAGAACACCGGCTGGCAAAACCTGGCTAATGATACTGCGTTATGTGCAGTTTGACATACGGGCAGGGTTGATAGTGAGTTTTCGCAAATCCCCGAAACGCCAACGCAAACGCCTACTCCATTGTTCGAGCTCCTGATCTTCGGGGGATTTGTGAAAACTCACTACTGCCCTATTACAAAGGGAATAATATATACGGCTTACTGCGTTCAGACGGATGCTGACTCCATTTGCCACGTTCACGAAAAAACACAGGCTATTCAGAAAAAACCATCACAGCCGATAAGTAAGACAAACGGTTTTTTGAAGCATCATCGCGGAGGCGTACATGTATGGTTTGTTAGACTAGTGTCGTTCGGATTTCCTGAAGCTACTGTGTGGATTGTCCGGTGATCTATGCATGGTATATCGCGATTTCAATGATGTTTTCCCTGGCGATCGGTGATCAAGTCGTTCTTATTCTCATAGAAACGTATCTAATCCTTCCTATTGCCCAACAATAATAGGGCATTCAATTGTGTTTCCCCAAAAGAAAGGTCATGGTCTCTCTAGCTGTCTAGTTTTGAAACACTGAAATGTGGTCAACATTCACAGATGGTACACCAGCAATAGGCTATCTGAAAAGCATTTACCACATTTTTTTGCTTGTATGCTTCGCAGCCTTTGTGTTGTACCTTTGATGGGTCAGATTATGACAAGATATTAATAGCGTCTGACACATCATCCAGTAAACATGACTCCTATTACTGATGCTTCTTTGTGCTGTCACGCCGGTCTTCGTCGATGCCTTTTGATGGAAATGTCACCGTACAATAGCACAGACAAGTATTAAGCTTCAGACGCAAAGGGTACACCTACGGGTAGATACCGACTTTGTGGATGGAGAAAAGTAGAAAAAGTACTGGTGCATACAGGGTGGTCCACAAAAGAGGGTGCAATTATAATTTCCTATAATTTTCACATAAATGTAATTCTGTCAGGATTTTTCTGCCATGGGTGGAGTCGTGTTATACATTTTGGCAGTAAAAATCATTTTCTAAAAAGACACTTTTTTCTTATTTCTTTTGATGATTTTGTGACATGCTAGATTTTCTGAGTGTCCATGTTTTTTACATTTTTGAAATTATTCTCTTCAGTGACGAGACACATTTCGACTTGAATGGTCATGTGAAAACGAAAAACAAGAGCTTTATTGGCAACACAGTCTCCTGAGAATGTGTAAGCAGCCCTCAGTGTTAAAAAAACACAAATGTGTCGTGTTCTACTGGACAGAGATATTTCTTTGGTGCATTTTTGCATCGTACATGTGAAAAAAGTAACGAACATGTTACTTCTTATCGAAAAATATAGGGGAAGGACTGTCTTTTTGAAAATACTTTTACATCCAAAGTATACAGCACTTTCGCACCCCTGGCAGAAAAATCCTGGCGGAATTACAATATTTGATAGAATAGCAACTTATAATTGCACACTTTTTGTGGATCACCCTGTATGCAGTGCATAACAAGAAGTGGCATCCTCATTAGAGACGCGTTTTTATTTAATCCGCAGGAGCTAAATGTGTTCATCGGCATAAACGAATGTCTGGATCGGAGTGTGGCTCCTGGTAAGCCCTTACCGCAAATATGACACTTAGGAGTAAAAACTTTGTAGATGTGGAAAAAGTACAGGAACATACATCAGATGCGACATCTCTTTTGAACCTCGGGCCATTTTTTATCAAATATCAGGCATGGATCCCAAATTTGTGAGTGGCGCCGAATCGGGCAATTCATTCTTTTCACCCTTCGATCCGACTACGTCACTCATGTACGCCATGTAGTATATTCAGCGACACATGGCACATGTAAATTAGTCGGCCACGTGCTAACACAGTTCGATCAAACTAGCTTATCTATAAGCTGCGCTTCCGCCTGCCGATTCGACTATGCGCCCAGTCTATTGGCATCCATGTATCGTCGAAGTTGCCGGCAGGCGATAGCCCGATTTGGTGACAGCGTTCTTATTGGGATCCTTGCCTGAGTGGTCAAGGGCTAAAAGTGCCCGCTGGCTATAGAAAAAGTTGCGATGTCAGCCTAGCTAATCTCCAGTGCAATACTCGGCGCGATCCAGCCAACACTTTTTTCGCGAGGTTGCGGCTGTTGAGAATCCCCATGGCAAAAAAGACGGCACGATGAAAACTTCGGACGATAATTACGGAGAGAGAAAAGCTTGACATGACATCTCATGGCCGAGTATTATAGTCTTAAAAGGTCAATGTCGAACTTAGCCTGAAGCTGCACGCCGTAACCTAACCAGCTTCCGTGGATGCCTCAAGGTGCGGCCAGTGCTATATTCCGTGTCGGCCCTCAGGTAACGAATCAACGGTCGACATCACTGAGCCATGTGAGCGCGCGTTATCATGTAGATTCTTTGGTATAGCCATACTGATCTTATTTCTCTCGGCTGTTAATTGCAAGTATGTTTTGCTTCTTCCATAAAGCACGCGACGCTCACAAAGCTCACGACTGTGATATCACTGATCACATTGATTTGTCATTCAAAACCTCCCCGTCCCCAGGGCCGTATTTAACTTTTTTGTCCAGGGGGGGCAGTGGGATAGATCGCCGAAGGCGATCTGCATGCGCCGCAGGCGCATCCGAAGGGGGGGTCCGGGGGCCCTCCCCCAGGAAAATTTGAAAATAAAAGGTCTGAAATGGCATTTTCCTGGCATTTGGAAGTGTGAATCAATAGTATTTTTACTCTAAAAAAGGACCACTTTTATGAAGTATTTTACGAAAATTTGGACAGAAAATGTTAATTTTCATAGTTTTTCATAGCTAGTCTTTACCTAATGTTGCATCATTGTGTATAACCATAGAAGACTAGGGTCAGGGCACTGGACTGGTCAGATTATAAGGGTTGCACCTGAGTTGATAACATCTGCTATCCATATGCTGCTATCATGCTGGTAAAGCTATGGCTAAGATTAGTTTGTCTTTTTATTACTGTCTGAAAATCTTTTTTCAACATTTATTGCACAGGGGGGGCAGCTGCCCCCCCTGCCCCCCCCTCTAAATACGGCCCTGGTCCCTCTCCATCTTTACTCTCTCATCCGGCCTGGATGTGAACTCTCGCCGCCAAACACGCGATTACCAGCTCAGTCACCCAATGACGTCATTGGGATTACTAACTCAATCGAACTTCCTAGACGTCAAAAGCATTTTTACAGAAAGCATCCTTTGCCTTTTTAATTTCATTCTGATTAATGTTTTCCCATAATAGTTGGAAGTTTCATGCTTGTCTATTAACTCGAGTTAACGCTATCATTTAAGGATCGGAAAGATTGATTAAAACTGTTCTCCTTTACGGGACAAGGAAGGAAGGAAGGAAGAAGAGTTTGTGGGGTAGGGGATTATTCCACAGATCGCTAACATACACCGCCGCTTTATATTATAATATGGTACAGTTGCATTACTTTGCTGCATGAAGCCCCAAACCCCTTTTTTTAAGAGTGTTGTCGGACAGTTTCTCCACATCTTCAACGATGTAAGCGACTGCTTGGCGAGTTGAGGTCTCCATGATGATATCTAGGAAGAAGAATAGTGCGTACTTATATTATATTGATAGAGCTTTTCAATATATTAGCACTTTACAATCGCAAACATTATTAACCAGCCCATCGAGGAACCTATCTGCATGGAGAAGCGAGTGCAACCACAATCTTGTCCACACAAGGACATTTCAGGCTAGAAGGCGTTTGTTCCGTGTCATTGTTTCATACATACATGTAAGCGTCACACAGTGATGTACACACAGCGTATCAAGGGAAATAACTGCCTGACTTTCTCATCGCATGCAGAAGCACATAACATACACCATTAACAAGAATAATTTCCAAGAAGTTTCTAATTTCCATTGATCATTAGCAAGAAGTACCTGACGACGCACACAAGTTCAGTAGTTCCGCCCAGCGTGATACTGGCACTACTGGCAGGCTGATGAAGCAATAACTGTGTTATGCTTCGGCAGAAGTCGGGCAAAATAATTGCACACCGACCCGTGGCATCACCTGCTTACTGCACAAATGAGACACTGTTTGAATAAAGGATGACCATGCTAACTCATCTTATCATTCTTTTTGGTAAGGAGGTACAATTCTAGCCCCTCCAGTGTAAAAATCATCTTGACCCTCAATATATCAACATTGCTCAGCGCATCGGAGGCTTTTTTATACGGAGGCAATACCGCTGGAATTAAAGTTTAGTATTTGTGAAGATCAACTGGCAGTAAAACAAGGCTACATTGTGGGTAGCCTCTGTGTGCGTTGATCTGTTATTGCTTTCTTCAATGTAGCGGCTTTAACTGTACGACCTTACCTTAAAAATTCGCCGATTCTGCTTTGGACCCACCACCACATTATCTGTAAAACAGTCGAGACATGCAATATTGCATGACCAACAACGGAAGACCATTAACTGCAGTGTTTGGTCACGGGAAATATTAATAAAGACCCAACTCTTTGCCAATAGATTTGACAGAAAGAGAATGATATTATTGCCTTTATTGCGTTTTTCAATTAAGAGTATTATAGAAGAAACGATATGTAACGTGCACCGTTTGCCAGTCGGAATCGATTTCTTCGTTTGCTCAGCGTATTAATGGTTTTGGGTATACCATACTGATTACCTCTCATTATTGTAATCAAAGGAAAGGATGGGTTTGTCAATACGGAAGCCAAGAGCACTAAATGTATACTCATTTCAAAAATTCAATTCCTGATTTTTTTCTTCCCAAGTTCACTCTCCTCTTCCTCCTCCTTATCACGCTTTTCCGATGTTGACTCCGATTTGACCCGAGTTAGCTCTCCATGCGTCAATAGTTTCCATGTGGAACGATGCACTATAAGGCGCGTCCTGGAGCCATGGCTCTACCCTGTGACGTCTTGGTGCTGATATAGATTTTTCCGACGTCACGGTGATGGCGCTTGATAACCCCGCTAATACGACGATATTTCGAGTACAGATATGTCATTTTGGAACAAGCAGTGGGAAACGCTATGCTGGTGGTAATCCCTGGTGAAAGCAAGGAGCTAAGAGAAACAAATAAAGACCAACGAGACTAATATAAGTTTTCCGACCTTTGACATTCTGTTAGTTCATAAACGCGACCCGATCAAAGTCGTGTGGCTTCGGTGTATTAAAAGTGACTTCTATAATCAGCATTACATCGCGTGTCGACATTTCATTCCAGTCCCTTTGTGCGTTGCTGTTCAAGGAGGCAGGTGAAAGAAACGCTTTTCCATTTCCATCTTTTAGTTTGTGAACGTCAAAGGATTATCTTACTCGTGACACCTGGGTCCCAGTTGTCAATGATTTTAAGAATAAAAATCATGTCAATGCGCAGTCCGCGGACCAAGTTTATTTTCGAGTTTGGTTGGTTCACTGCAGGACTTCGATGTTTTTGTAGCCTTTACGTGTGTATATACACCTGTAGGTACTGTTGAGTCCGATCACACTCACCTTAAGTGATATATCGTGTCAAAGAATTCGCGCAGTTTCGATGATTTCATTCCGAGTTTCAGTAACCGAAGACGTGCGACCTTAAACTTGAAAATCTTCGAGTCAAAACAAACCTTGTCACATTGGTTAATGGGAAAGAGGTCGCGCAATCTCTCTAATGAATGGATGGACACCGCCACCGCCTCCTACACAGAGCCCTCTCACGAGTCCAAGCTCCAAGTCAAAGAAAACACACTGGATCTCGTACTGTCTCCCTGTCTACAGATTAATCCTCAACCCAAAAGCTAAAGACTCTTCAATATCGGATTATTTGGGCAATTTCTCCTTTTCATTGTCGGTCAGTCATCTATGTTATTTAATTAGATAGAAACGAAGGAGCTCTCTGGCAGACATTATGGTCAGATAACCGTTTGATGGCTTTGACCGTGGCCTCCAAGGGCACATACTGACCTTTCAGCGGTATTGCCTCCGTAGTCTCCACCCCGCGATGCCTGGAAGCTGAGCAATGTCCGGCAATACATTGAGGGTCAAGATGCAAAGGCGAGGAATATTGAGGGTCGTAACCAGTTGACGCAAAAAAATAAAGAGTTCGTTTATGTTTACTTTGATAGTCGTTTCCATGAAAATGACACGCGCCACTGCCGTGCCAGCACCAGAGAAAACGTGTTCTTTCTGTGGCAGATTTGCGGTGATTAAAAACATTCCACATACCAGTATTCTCGTGACAAACCCAGTGCCCAAAGTTTAACATGAGGCGATTGAGAAAATTGGTGCACGCAAAAAGTGTATGCAGATAATGCGTGAGCATGCATGCATGTAGATGTAGCGCGCATTATGGCTGACTAGATGATGCCACGACACATACCTTTTGGATCGATCGCACCAAATTGCTCAATGTTGTAATAACTGACAGAGTGGTGCGATGCGCACGGATCTGATTCATTCCCTGTCGAATCGAATCTATAAGCCTTGTATCAAAGTGAACAAAACATTCAAGCTATTGGCAACAATTCATCTTTGAAGGTGAGCGATGAATTGCTATGACAGCGGAACCAAAACACGTCAGAATCATAAAAATGATTAGATTTTTGATAAGGGAAAGTAATGTGGCGTTTTTCTTTTCCGCGAGTCGAGTCATTGTAAGGACTTTGATCCATGGCGCTGTGGTTGTGTGACCGCAGCAACTCGAGGCGTTAGTCTTCGGGAGGACCGACTGGTGGAACGTAGTGGCTAATGGTATGTGAGGGAACTTTTTCCAGTTACATGTACATGTAGTTTATTTAATTTGAGGAATTTTCAAGAAAACTCCTGATAATCTCTTATGTTGACAACCCTTCTTCCATGCAGCTGACCATGCACCCCACACTTCGCTATCATTTTGTGATCGTACTCGAGGCTGCGCAGCTATGAACTATTTTCTCATTACGCCACATGGGTCATCCCTATGTTCCCTGGTTCCTATGTTCCCCGAGTTACATGTTCCCCGGGTCCTGTGATCCCAAGTCCTATGTTCCCCGGGTTCTGTGTTAGTTCCCCTACGATAAACGACAATTTATGCTTGTCAAAGAAGTACTACCTGCTTCGGAAAAAGACAGGGATGATGTCGGGCCATTAATACAGACATAGAGTTAAAGTATGCGTCGAGGGTGGGGCCGGTCAGGGAAAGAACAAGGACTGAGAAGATAGTTGGCCAGGGTCAGGTATTAGTGCTGTCCGCCACGTACCTTTGTTTTGCCCCTGGACGCTTCAAAGGTTTGTTGAAGACGGCTTTTGCAGACCGAAGCACATCAAGGGAAAATCGGGCCCGGGGAACATATAGAAACCGCGGAATATAGAACCGGACAGCAGAGGTACGCACCATGTTGCACAGATCGAGTTACGCGTTAATCACGCTGCGCCGGACAGGACGGAGTAGAGACTGACGCAGGCAGATCTTTACTGCCTGACTTGTCACAAGGGTTCCGCGGAATACTTTGATGTTTCAAAATATTAGCATCCTATCCGACCAAGATCACCACTTGTCGAGTAATCTGCCCGACACAGAGCACCCCATGTGTCATACATAAATTGAGTTACCGCTATCGAGGAAGCAATGCCAGTCCGTCATATTATGCCAAATTCGCCGCGGCAACGACATCAGGGTCCAGGGTGATTGTGCCATCGGAACGAGGAGAATGGAAGTGGATTTTCAGTAGTTTCACGTCCCCTGTCAAAGGTTTCTTGGAGGTTATCAAGGATACGGGCTTCAAATCGTCACCGTGTAAAGATGCTAAAAATAACTCATGTTATAGGTTTGGAGGGGAAGAGAGAAATGACCTATATATCATTTGGAATATTAGGCAATCCCATTGGGAAACGAAACGTGTCATTCCAAAGATTAAGCATACATTATACCTTCTGATCTAATTGTACACTACTGCTTCTTGTTTCCCGTAGATATAAATCACATACCACATAATGACAAATTTGACCAATGGCGGATTTATTCTCCGACGCTCGACATGCGTTCAGAATATGGACGCTGACGACGTAAAGAACGAGGCTTATAATATTTTGATCGGGTGTCTGACGCCGATGGCGCAAATAGGTGACCAGAGGCTGAGAGCAACGTTTCTTTGGCCTTCAAACTCGACTTATTGGTGTTGATGATCTGCTCTGGCTGAATTATGTTCTGGAAGATAACGTTACCAGTGAATAAGATCAGGCGCCTTGATGAAGACATATCGTTCCCCGGGGCGCGAACTCCGAACTCGTAGTGGCCTCAGGAAATTGCCCTACGAGTGTTTGATGAGCGACTGCTTTGCTGGGGAGCCTTTGCCGGATTCGCTTGTCAGAAATTTGGTACAGAGAATTCCTCAGACCGAATTCTAGTGAAGAATCAGTCTTATTCTCTGCAGGGCCTATCAGTAAAAACGCAACACTCAATATCAGACTCCGCTGATAAAATATAAAAATACGTGTACTCAATGACGCTGGGATGATGCTAAAAATCCGTAAAATCTATATAGGAGAGATTCATTCGTCTGTACTTTCATATATATTACAAGCAACAAATATTTCTCAGACTCACGATATATTGGGACGTGTGTTGTGTTTCTTTTGGTACACCCTGTATTGTTCAATGATGGTGCACTAGCAGGTATTGTATTTGAAATCTAATCACCTTTCCTACCACGCTCTATCTCAAATCTCACGTTCCAATACATGTGACATCGTCTTAACAGTATCATTAGCCATTGTTTACTTGATATGTCGATTGCAAGTTGACAGAGAACCTTTGATGTCACGTGATATTACAATCATCCTAGTCAGAAACGCCCTTTGTAGCTCATGATCGTTGTTGTGTTTTTTCAGAAGCGATCAAGAAAGCTTTTGCAAAGCAGTGTTGATATCTATAAACCGGAAGTGGCATTACTCCATCTTAAAATTACGCGTTCTCCATAGTCTATGCGGAGGCTTTGGGAAGTGTATACTGTTTTGTAACATTTCAACTTGCTTTCCAGCTCGAACTCACTGGTCCTGAGTTTGACCAGTAGGGTTATCTCCTCTTGTTTCAGGTTCAGAGCGACAAACTGTGTTAGGTTGCAGTTTGTACACAGGCAGTAATACAGGTAGAATGTCTCCCTGTACACAGGCATCGAGGCTCCCGCATCTCTCGTTTTAGCAACAAAGTGTGCCACATGTTAGGTGTGTACACAGGCAGTCAGACTTTTGTACAATATCTGCACACAGGCAATGGGACTTATACTTCCTCATTTGACTCGTTTCAGGTTCAAAGCGACAAACTGTGTCACGTGTGCAGCGTGTACACAGGCAGTGAGACTTACCCATGTAGAATATGCACAAGAGTTTACCACGAAAGCTGTTTACGGACGATAGGACACTGCCAAGATACAGTGTCAACTGCACAACTACTTAGGGCGAAGGAGATCGTTGGGTGGAGTTGCCCGAATTGTGTAAGTATATTTTGATCCACAAATTTCCTTAAGGGATTTCCAGAATCCGTCACTGTCAGCCATCTATTGGTGATATTGCATCTTCTTACTCTATCCAGAGTCTTTCAATGAATTTATTGGAAAACTGCTCAATCGAAGCAACCATTGTGAACGGAATCGAAGCTGGGTTAACTTCGTCAGCACTAACCCCCTCCTCGGAACCACTCTGGCGCGCGCATTTATACTTCAAACGCTTCAAAGTCACCTAATGGATTTAAAATTCAATTAATCCTTTCTATCAGACTGCGTCATAGAACACTTTAAAAATGTACATCAAACAATTAATAACCTCTGCAAATTGATTTACCAGAAGGCTTTTTCGAGATTTCAAACATTCTTGCGAAGTCGAGATTTCTGACCATCGATTTATGTCAAAAATTAGCTTTGGTCTCATTGCCATTAAAACTTCCGAGAGTGAAAATTTTTAATTTCTCGAGAGTGGACTTTCAAAATGACTTTCATCAAAGAAGGTTACGGTAAAGAATGTCTTTTATCAAATAATTATTCGATTGGCCAGGGATTTGCTGCTGTGTGCACGTTCATTTGAATGATGTGGGAAGGCGTTGGGTTCATTATCTTCCAAGGGTCAAATATATAGAGAAGAAAATTTCGTTTTACTATTGATTACGCAAAATAGCTTCTACAATATTTGTAATTCTTAAGCTTTGCCGTTTATTAGTAAGGGCCATGGAAAAAATACTTGATACCCGATCAAACTGGAGATATTGGTTGTCTCATCACCAAACACCGCGAAGGTGAAGCTGAATTGTTGGCCAAAACCGATGCGGCAGTGTGAGGTTTGGGGCAAAATCACACTCCAACACCTCCTCTTAAAAGATACCAGTGGTGGCCAATGGTGGCCAAGGGCCAGTTAAAGGATACCAATACACCTCCAATTGGCGCCTATCCGCAGTGGCACTCAACATACGCTGACAAGATCGACTGCAGAAGAAGCTAAGGAAGAAGAAAACGAAGTTCCTTTATTCGTGCTTTCTATTTCCAGGACACACTCAATAATTTATTAACAGAAGAAGAAATGGAGGAACTGATGGATACTTTTGATAAATTAGATTTAAACAGAGGTAATGTAAAGGCCAAGCCATTGTAATTTATTGTGGCAATGGGCAAAATAGAAAAATGTGCTCCCATTAAATGGACCCGTACATTGATGAGATGGAAAAACCTTGGTATCGTCGAGCTGGCGAAACTATCGATAAAAGCTCAATGTTTTGGTCTGTTGCATTGAAGTACTGCTCTCTGAATTTTACAGATTGTTCTAATGTTTCTCTTTACCACTGTTTACGTTGTATATAACTTGCCTTACTGTTATACCGTCGAATGAACGTAAAGCGCTTTGAGACAATACATTATAGAGCGTAAGGGTATGTCATCCTCTTCCAGCCGCCCTTTTAACTGTCCCTCTATAGTTATGTTAATTTCAACTCTTTGCTTGACATGACGTCCTTTTTCTTACAGACACTAGTGTTAGTTTAGAGGAATTTCTCACATTCAAAAAACGGCAATACCTTGAGGAAGTCTGCGAGGAAATAGACTCTGATACATTGGAAAATATGAAACGGGAATTCCGGATCATGGACGCTGATAGAACTGGAACGCTGGACTGGTGGGAGTTTCTCAATTACGAAAGCGTCAAAATGTTGGAGAAACGAAGTAAGGTAGGTTGGTCGTCTCAAGGGCCGACACTGTGTGAAACACATGAATATCAGTTATATATATTATTAATGTCTGAAGCAAAGGTTGGTTCTCACCTGGTCGCGCTGTTGTCGAGAATGTTAGCGACCAGAGCGAAACCAGACCTGTCAAATGGAAGCGAGCCTGGTTTCATGATAGTACAGTCTGCGGCCGAGTTTTATTGCCGAGGTTGGTTGGTCCACGGGAAACTATATTTCGCACAAGTAATTCCTCTACACTGGCGTGTGCTGTTGCACCTGATCAGAAAAGGCGTAGCGATATATCAAATGATCCTTTAAATAGTCTAAAAGTAGGCTGCCTCACTAAGACTAATAAAATAATCACCTTTCAAATAAGTGTACAAACGTACATTCACATGTACATAACAAATGAACTAATGCGTTTTTTATGGGAAAAAAACAATTTGTGTGTTGGCTGATGACTTCCTTATCCTAAATGTGTGTCATTAGCGTGGTCGTGTCGCCAAAGACATTTAGGTCTTTCAGGGATCACAGAGGAAATGTCAATGGCCCACTAATAGCTCACCGTCCATTAGAAAACGTGTTGTAATGTGACTTCTGGGGGTCTTCTGTCTTTGTGACTCCCTGTCTTTATGGTGAATTGACTAACCCAAGGGCGGCAGGCTGCGCTTTTTACTTTCTGAACATGTCCTTTTGAGAGCAGGTACGATTCTGGCTGTTTTTTTAGAGTTTTAGATATAAACCAGTAGTTTTTTGCGACCTCACCTATCCTGTTTCTCGCCAGGCGCCTGGCGTTAGTGAAATGACTTTAAAACTAATGAGTGTCTCGTGACCAAAATCTGGCTGGCAACACTTGAGTTCGTAGACGCCGCCAGGCACTTTCCGACCAGTGACATCATAGTAGCTTCCAAGTTAGAAAAGTTGCCCAAAGCATCGCAGTCAATGTCAATAATGACTTTTTTAGGCAACATCTCGGCCGATTATGTCACCGACGAACTTTTTTTTTCCTCATTGCCTTTGGACATAACAAGAAAACAGGGGAAACCATTAAAAGAGCTAAAACAATTTACCTCTCTCCACCAAAAAATCCGTAACATTTTTAGCTTTATGATGATAGTGGTGTTTGGTCTTCAAAGGAACGAGGACGCAAGACAATCAATTTATGAAAAATCTTGTCTAAAAGTAATTGATAGTTGTAACGAATTTTGCGATGAGCGACTGAGTGACATAAAAAGTATCTGCGGCAGTAAAAGTGCAGACCATTAGTTTTCGGAAAATGCGTTTTTGTAGCAACACGCGAACATCTGTGTGTAAGAACTGGCATCATCATTCGCACTAGCACGGTCTGGATAGGAATTTTCTTTAGCTGATCGAATCGGTGGAATGGTTGCCCTGTAAACCAGGTCTGGTGTTCAAACCACCGTAGGACTCAGGTGTGCTACTGGTGTTCGAAAGTTGCATCGGCTTTGAGTGCTGCGGGCCGAATACAGTATTCAGGGTTGACACCTTGACCCACAATGTTTGATATTGCTTAGCTTTCAGGGGCCCATGCATCTAGAAGTTCATACTGAACTTCCAGCAGTATTGCCTCCGTAGCCTCCGCCCATAACGCGTGTTGTCTGGAAGCTGAGCAACGCCAATACATTGAGGGTCAAGATGTTACATGCAGAAGTTCACAACAGGTCACGAGCGCGAACGTTGCATCAACAGTGAATTTGTTTTAGGTTTTGCATCAATTTGAGGAGTGAAGAACGCGTTGGGTTGGCAAAACGAATCGAACGAGGGAAAAACAATTTTTCCCAAGAAAAAGCAGGTGTTCTGCGACAACGCCTGCTTCTGATGAGACCTTTTCACCCATTGCATATTTCGGGCATACCTCATGCTATAAACGAAAGATTTTTACTGCACGCCGCTTGTTGTTCTTCCAAGACAGCGAAATTGAACCTTGCCACAAGTAATGGTCGAGCGGAAAGAGAATTGCACCAAGGGGCAACACGGCTAATGGGAAAATGAGTGGGCATGAAGCTTGGAGCTATGAACGATAGAAATAACATAGCATTTCGATGAATGTTCAATTCTGGGAGTTAGTGTATGAGTTGGTGTTCTTGTCAATCTTGAAATCATGTCAAGTCGGAATCGACCGTGCATGTTCAGCGTAGGTGTGATGGACATGGCTATAGGCAAGGGAAAATATTGCGTTGGTGGACAGAAAAGGTGGAGTATCTTGAAAGAAAACGCTGTCTATAGCTGTAAGTGTTGGGCTTTCATGCGAATGTCTTTGTTGCGAGTAGAGTGATTACAGTAGATACACTTATATACACGTATATACAAGAAAACTACGGCATGAGATCGATTCAAAGACAGCGTGTAACTGCTTTAACCAATATGGATGGATTCGTTCAACAGTGATTTTGGCATGCCAATCTACCGGCGTTGTGCGTATATCCATGCAGAGACTTTTGGATTGACGTTCACCGCCGGTATAAGTCGGCATGGATTTTGGCTGCGTGGTTTTGCACTCCACTATTAATGCACGCTTCGCCCGGAGCCAACGGAATGAGTAGCAATTTAAAAAGTACTAGAAGGTCGGAAGAACTGCCTTCCGGCAGGACGGTAATCTTCCCAAACAACATCCACGGGAAAGTAATAGACACAACAGCATTACAGAATGGGTGGGCTTATATAAAGGAGTTCTGTTTTTCCTGGTGGGTTGGACCAATCAAGCGACATGTGCCTCAGGTCATCTCAAGTGAAGGTTGTGATTTTCATTTCCAGGTTGCCCTCGTGCGGTTGTTGAGCCCGAAGGAGGTCGAGCGGATCCGGGAGACATTCACCGCTTTCGACACGGACTGTGATGGAGAAATTACCACAAGCGAAGCCACGAAGGCTTATTATAAATGGTATGCCGAGTTTCTCGGATCGGAGAGGTAAGGATGTGGAGGCAGTTTGTTGTTTTTTTTCGTGAATCTGAGCCACTTTCGTGAATTTTGGCTCCGGTAGGATTGCTTTCTACCCTCACTGGGGCTTGGGAAAGTTTAGGCAACGAGAGCACCATGAGAACTAATCTGGAGCCTAACAATCGCATTCAAGATTTTAAATGTACATGTAGCCTTACTGATTTCTTGATATATTTATAGCGATCCAGCGGCGAAGGGTAACATGGACATAGCTCGTATGGTCATCCAAAGTGTCAAGAATCTGATGACAACAGCGGACGGGGAAGCATGTGGGTAGGTAGCTGCCGCATATTATGATGTGAGCTTGGTTTCCATAGCAGGAGAAACCGGAGGCGAGCGCGGTAAACCATGTGTTTATAATTGTGACTGATGATATTGGCTCGTGACTAACGACAGCGCCTGTGGAAGACGGCTAATTTGATGACCTCTGAATGAAGTCAAAAATAACTTGAGTGGAGGAGAGAATCACATCACACGTCCTTTACAAATGCTTTGTATTCTTTACATATTTTGCCTGTACAAATGACACAGATACACGCTACTGGGAAACGGACGGAAATAAATACGGCCTGCTTCAGGGCAAAAGAAAATTTATATTGATCAGTCACAAACATTTTGGACAAAATTACAATAACTGTTCCTTCTTCTTTTATTTCAGAACGATATCTTGGGAAGACTACGTCTACGACCAGGTGCTGTACGTACTGGCTGCCAGGCCCAACGACTCAAACCTGCACACGAAAGCAATGGAAAAGTTAGAATTGACGTCGGTTTATTTAAAGCCGGAAAGTGATAGTGCTTCGAGTAAAAGTGACGAGGTTCCGTGAATTTGAATTTGGATTGCCCAATCGGGTTTCGGAATTTTAATCACATGACTCGGTCACGTTGCGGTAGTTCGACCAATCAAAAATCGATGAAGTTGGCAAAATCTGTCAGACAGTGGTAGCTTCTTTGAAAATCGGAAATGATATCAGGAAGGGTTTACAGCAGCGTACTATGACCACACCTAGAGGATCTGATTAATGATCTGAGGTAATGGATTCAAGTCGGTCAATTGACACTCATTAGCCGATTCGTTGACTACATGAATTTCGTGCGGACTTTTTGCGCTCCTTCAAGCTGTACCGCGCTACGAACCTGCGGTGAGAGCCGTCACCCATTGTGGTATGGGACACCGCTCTTGTTCTTCGGCGAAATGCAAGGAATATTCAAATGAATTACCGGTTCTTCTATTTGATACTAATATTTTAAATCTTTCTCTCTTCTGTAAATTTTATTGTACCTGAGTATCAGCCGTTTTGATTGCAGTAACAGTATTTTGATGGAGGTGTTGCCTATATATCTGTAACTAATATTCAAGATACGGTGTTAAACAGCAAGGTCAGCAGTGTCTTCATCTCTCTGCTGCATATATAAAGCGTCATCCGCACGACTCCATAGGACATTCATCATTCTTTATTTTCCTCGAGCCTAGAAACAGTTAGCAGACGGGGGGGGGGGGGGGGCAGTGGGCTCTTTTCGGAAGTGAAAAATGTCGATTTGCTGATGGCCCGTTGATTCACGTGCGCGGGGCGGCAAGCTCTGCTCTCTTCACTCATCTCCAACCCTGCAGAGCAAATGTTAGCTTTTCACTGCACAGTCACAATGACTTCCGGTCACCTCGGTCCAATCCACGCAAACTGCTAGTCCACTGTCGTTGCTTTTTCGAATATGGACCCTCATCACCATATACTAGTATATCAACCTTTTTCATTTCATGACGTAGTCTTGTAGGGGGGAGGGAGTTGGTCAGAAGTGCACTGTTTGTACGCTGGTGAAATCTTGAAAATGACGGATGGCCCTTAAGCTAAGCTCTTGAAAGGATATGTATATTTGGACTGCTGGTCAAGACGGGGCCAAGTGTATTGGGCCGCTCTGCATTTCATCAATTTAGTATCTGAAATTGTATTATGGTTTTATTACCTTGCTTCGACTCCATTGTGTCATTTTCCTACGATTGTAAATACATGTCTTCCACCTTGTGAATAGGAGGCGTTGTTCGTATGTCCTATGCAGTGTAAAAACCCTTAAGTTATGAAATAAATCCTTGCAATGTTATCTATAGGGTTTGTTTTCGCTGTGACCAAGTCATGCCAGAGCAAAGGCTACCATGCTCTACAAATACGGCCAGCAGTTAATTAAAGGCAGCATTCATCTGGCCTATCACCTCATACATCCTTTAAGATCTTCAGATGGTTGTCTTTTTGACCAGCCAACGGCTGGTTGGTGATCTTTGGAGATGGAGCCTTTTCTTTGGTCGCCGCCAAGCTGTAGAACCGACTGCCGACTAACCAGCACCCCTGTCTTCGCGGATCACTTAAAAGCCTATCTCTTCCGGATGGTCTGCTCAAAGAACTTTCTACACTTCCAGGTCGCAGCCACATCATGACTTGCAAACATAGGCCATTTTCCAGATCGGTTCCAGATACGCCGGTACCACCTAGGGTCGGACCAACAAACCATCTTTACAATAGCTCTTCACGGTCAATGATGCCAGACAATATGGCATGATATGAAGATCTATTCTAAAGATGGTTTGTTTGTCCGACCGTAGGTGGTACCGGCGTATCTGGCAAAGGGCCTATGACTAACATATATAGGCCTACATGTAGATATCACCAAAAGCCGTCTGAGATGTCTAAAGGACTAAAAAGAGCATATCGAGTCTGAGAGAACTTTACCTCACAGTCTATCGACAAAAGCGATTTTCAGATATTATCTTACCGGAATAAAGGCACAATATTGAAATATCGGGACAGCAGTCCACGTTTGTCAAAGGTATCCGACATTTTCTTTCCGACTCAAACTGAGGCCAAAAACGAGGGCCTACAAACTCGCCGAGCAAGGGCCTGGGAAAGCGGGTGTTCAAATGTACTGTATTAGGAGGAACGACCAGTCCACAAAAACCCACCGACCGCAGTAAAACTAATGACTGCCGTCGTAAATTTGATAGAGCGTTTCTCTTTTATCAATATGAAACATTGACAAGGCCTAATCGGGCGTTACTGGCAGCAGATACTTTCGAATAAGACAACCCATGCGGTTACCGGGGTGCAGTCACGGGTACTAAAATGGTCTTTCTCATGTATGAATACAATCGTGTTTATTTACCCGATGTCATTTCGCAAAAAGCATCTGGTAATCTGAAATGTTTTTTCTCCCGTATATGTTAATGTATAGTACCTTTGGTTCCGAGCAACCTCACTGACGCTGGCGCTCTCAAGAGCGGCTGGTTGCGGCGCAAATGGTATTTCTCCCATACGGATACATGTATGTGTCGCACACCAACTAAACCATTGGATCAGAGCAAAACATTCTTTCCCGAGTGGTTAGCCAGTTTCTGTACCCGAAACAAAACACCCGGCCACGACACAGGTCAACATCATAAATGGTTTTCCTCCCGTACGAATATCAACAGATGCGTGCGAGGTTTAGATTTTGTGATGTTGTTCAAGTACGCGAGTTCGTGAAATACGCGATTACACCGTGGTTGTTTCGGTCTTGCTTGTGACCTGGTGTCGGACTCGCTTGTGTCCTGGTGTCGGACTCATTAAGGAATGGACGGCTTTTTATTGCAGTACGCTTGTTCTTCTTCTGGTTCATCGGCAAACTATTTTTCTGAACGTGTTTGATGCTTTTTCAATTTGGTTTCAGCTCTTAGATAGTAGACAAACGCGTTATTCGGTATTTTTAGTACGCACAATCCTTTCCCGCCAAGTGAGTGCACGCCGAGATCCACGCTATTACAAAGGAACGTCATTTCCATTATGGTCCTGATAGCGGGGTAATCAAGCGCCATCAGCGTAACGTCGGAAACACTGATATCGACACCAAGACGTCACAGGCCAGATCCATGTAAAGGATCGACGCATGGAGCGCTACATGTAACTCGGGTCGAATCGGAGTCAACGTCGGAAAAGCGTGATTATTCAGTCAGATTTTGAATTTTTCCTTTTTTTGTGCAATTTGTTGATGGGAAGGAACTACTGATGTAGAGTATGAGGTGAATTGGCAGCCGACAGTTGGGTAATATTGCCCTTAATAATACCAATGGTCCTTTATAATGAGGTCAAGTTAACGTTGTTGCTGGGTCTGAGTCGGAAGCCCACACAGATGCCTTTGATGGCAACAGGTTGGAAAATTCATCCCTTACCAAGAGATACCCGGACGTAGTGGACTGGCCTGTCCTGTTGCTCTGGGTGTACCACAGGCACATTCTTTTATGTGTTGTCACTGGGGTGTGTGTTTGTCAGTCGAGTGGGGGCTATTGAGCTCTTATTTCCATGTACCTTTGCCGCGTAGGGAATGTGTGTTCGCTTCTCCGGCCCTGCACACAAACGTTGGAGACTACCTGGTGGTGTGGTCATAAAAAGCCATGAAAAATGTGTCAGAGTCAAAGGTGATTGTAAAATGGTTTTATTTCTTTATTATTCATAAGAAATACAGATCTAAAATCAACAGGTTATTCCTAATATGATGTAAAGATAAAGAATGGATAAGATCTAACTTATCTTTGCTGGCCCTAATATATATACATGGACAATATGTACAAACCCCTAACCTGTCACATTCAAAGCATATTGAAACCGTTTCTCTGGCATGGATATGAATAAATAGTTGGAATTAGCCTTCTTTATTTTCAATATCTATTACAAGAGACAAGAAGCAGGATATGAAAAATACATTTTTTATGTGGTTTATTTTTTATATAGAGTTTTCACTCTATGGTATGCAGAAACAATGAGAAAGGAGAACATCTATTAAATTCATTCAGAGAAGCTGCCAGCTGAAAATTTTTAAAAATCCTTGAACTTTTTATGGCAATTTGTGAGCCTAACATGTCTAAATGAAAAATCTTCTCAGGTAAGGGTGGGATGCAACAAGCTTATTTTCATTATTCCTGCAAGAAGTGTCAGTAAATTTTAATGATGCAACCATAATTTGGATGTTCGAAGGCCAGTGTTAAAGGTGCATCATGATTCAAAAGGAACCACCTAGGCAAACTATAAAGTCGCCACACGACACACAGAAGTGCAATTTGCAGGCCTACATTTAACAATTAGTGGCAGGCTCTGGTACTAATAATCACAAAGGGCCCTTCCATGGTCAAACCATGCT